>NC_056739.1:421527931-421827931 GCF_019279795.1 Protopterus annectens
GTATTCTTCTCAAAATTCTTTACACTGGCGTCCTGTGTACATCTTGTACATACAAAAATTGTCTGGTGTACATTGACCTGGGAGCTATGCAATGTACCCCTGCACTTGCAGAATTTTCTGTCCCTGGCACCAGAAAAATGACAAATGGGCTTGTGATGTAATGCATGATAGTGAAAAGGTTGGGACATCATTCATCACAGAATGAAGGGCAGGAAAATCAGCAGAGATGTGCCTTTAATATGACACTCTGGAGTTATAAATGTCTTTTTTTTTTCTTTGTTTTTCCTCAAGGCACTAAGGTCTATATTGACCCTTTCACCTATGAAGATCCCAATGAGGCTGTCCGTGAGTTCGCCAAAGAGATTGACGTTTCCTATGTGAAAATTGAAGAAGTGATTGGAGCAGGTTAGCATCACTGGACATAAACCATTGATTTATTGCTTGTTTTAAAGGACAGAACTGTAATTGCACACTGCCTAATTAAAAATTACCTTAAGTAAGCAAGTAAATGTGGAGCAGAACTAAAAAAAGACAAGCTTTCTTAGGGACCTCTTCTAGTCAATGATGTGTCAAAATATATTTGTTCAGTTTGTATTTTTGTAGCAGCACTCCCCATAGTTTGTTGTGCAGATCAGAAGTAAATCAGAAGCCTGACTCTGATTTTGTGACTTTATATGCTGCAGTCATCAGAAGTCTTCTGGTGAGCTGCCAGAACCAATAGTGCCTTATGTCCTACACACATGACAGTTCAAATTATCAACTAAATTGCTCTTGCGTTTTACACCCTAGAATCGGAACATTTTATTTTTACTACATTCCAAGTTGCAACAGAAGGTTTTTTATAAAAAGTGAACTCGGTAATACACCCATGTCCGCTTTTCCCCGTCAATAATGTAGACTCACCAGCTTAAATATAAACCCCTATGTCACTAGATGGATTGCAAACTGGCTCAAGGACAGAACCCGCATGGTTAGAATTGCTGGAGCCATGTCAGACCCAAAACCAGTTACAAGTGGTGTCCCACAAGGCTCAGTCCTGGGACCTCTCTTGTTTGGTATATATTTCAAGGAGGTACAGGCCAACACGGAAGGACTGTGGCTGACCAAGTTCGCAGATGACTGCAAACTGGGTGCCATAATCGACTCTCCAGCCGACACAAGCATCCTCCAAAAGGGCCTCATAGAAACAGACAACTGGTGCCAGAGCCATGGCCTCAAGCTAAATGCCAAAAAGTGTATAGTCATCCCCTTTGGCAAAAACAAAGTGCCCACAAATTACCACATAGGTGGTAATCCATTAAGTAGAGAAGAAGTAATTAGGGACCTGGGGACCCAAGTTGATAGCAATCTCTCATTTGACAACCACGTGGCCAAAGTGGTTAGAAAAACATTTTATATAGCCCACCTAATCATGAAGAGATTCACATCTAGATCAGGGGAGGTCATCGTGCCTCTTTACTCATCCCTCATCAGGCCCATAATTGAGTACAATGCCCCTTTTGGGATGTACCTTACCAGACACCTGCAGCAACTGGAAAGACCCCAAAAGTACCTCACCAAGAGGATCAAAGGACTCAAACAGATGCCGTATGCTGCCCGGTTAAAGTAACTCCAGCTCTACTCAGTGGCATACCACCTGTTCAGAGGCGATCTGTGCCTGACCTATAAAGCCATGTCCAACCCGGAATTAATGGACATGCTGCACCTCAGAAAATCCAAATCCCATCGAGCTACGTGCTCGAGAGACTTGAACCTCATCACTGAAATAAATAGGACATGCTGGAGGGACAGATTCATAACCCAGAGGCTCCCTTCACTCTGGAATAAAATCCCAGTCCAGGTTAGGCAGAGTCCCTCATTGACTCTCTTCAAGAGGAATCTTGATGAGTGGATGGGAGATCATAGGTTTACCCTGGGTATCACTTCTGTGTCACAGTTAGACAGAGGCACAGTATACTAACCTCGAAAAAGGGCATAGCAAAATAAATTTAAAATGGGTGGCAAAAGCCAAACACATTCTGGCTAGGCTTATAAATGCCCTAGGGCAGATAGCCTAGTATGAACCTATGAACCAATGAAGAGTGACACAACATCATCACATATTCAGAAACACAATATGGTTTTCAAATTGTTTGAAGTATCTTTCTGGAAGGGATAGGAGGAAAAATGAAAATGATATTAATAACGTCTAAGAAAGAGTACAAAGCAAGGTCTGCAGCGGTAATGGGGCCTTGGAAGGTGCAACAACTAGAGCGGCCTACTGATCTTTATAGTTGTAGTTTTATTTAAGAAATAATAATTTGGAGTCATTCTGATAAAATCTGAAGCAAGTTGCTTTAATTTAGAGACTTATCGATGTCTGCTGTTTTGTTGTCTAGTTCAAAGATTTGCTGATGTTGTTTCAGCAGTACAAAGCCGTACGTGTTTGTCAGTCTGTGTTTTGTCAGCAGTGCTTTGTTTTAATGTGATAACAGCAGTACAAGTCCAAATCCAGTTCTGCTGACATGAACGGTAGTGTTTTTGTTATCACAAATCCATCATTACCCTACAATTGGCAACAATGTGGTGAACAGGTTTAAGTGCATATTGTACACCATAAACTCTGATCACAGGTTTGCTGCTCTATACTTCTAAAAGCACAAAAAAAGAGAGAAAGAAAGTAAGAAAAGAAAAAGGCAACTATATCTCTTCTAAAGTTACTTGAAGCCCTTACTTTGTGCTACAGACTTTAAATGTCCCACTTGTTCTACTGTTGTCACGTCATTTATCTGGAGTATTGGTATTTTGGTCTTAGTAATTCACTTTTATTTGGTTGTACAGCAATAAAAAGCATTTTTTTTACAAACGTGCATGAATTATAATTCTCTTAACTTGAATCTGTAGGCTGGCAGTTCTGCAAGAATCAAGCAACTGTAGAAGATGAAAATAATATGTGTTTATACCGCTTCTTCTAGGAGAATTTGGTGAAGTGTGCAGGGGGCGTCTTAAAGTCCCAGGTAAGAAAGAGAACTATGTCGCTATCAAAACGTTAAAGGGTGGCTATACTGAGAAGCAACGCCGAGAATTCCTTAGTGAAGCAAGCATCATGGGCCAGTTTGACCACCCAAACATCATCCGACTGGAGGGTGTCATCACCAACAGCTGTCCAGTTATGATCATCACCGAGTTTATGGAAAATGGAGCTTTGGATTCATTCCTCCGGGTGAGTAACCCCTTACTATATTTATACCTGCCACCAGTGCCTATAATCAAGATACTTCCAACTAAAACTGTAAACCTTTCCCAGCATTTCTAAGTCCTTTATAGATGGCTTTCACTCAAGACACAAACACTCGGGTGATGTCTTGATGGTGTTGTTTCTATCCAGGTCATGCTTCCTACACCACTGATCTCATTTTCACTCATGTGTGGTTTCCTTCCATATGCAGTACACCCTTTCCTTTGGGCAGTACGTCCATCATGAAGAGTCTATATTTTTATTTGTAGCTGCTCTGCTTCCTTCTTCTACTACTGAAGTACATTAATGTGTTAGCCTTTGTGTGTGTGTGTGTGTGTGTGTGTGTGTGTGTGTGTGTGTGTGTGTGTGTGTGTGTGTGTGTGTGTGTGTAAGTATACAGGTGTACATCATTTCAGCTATTACTGCATTTTTTTCAGTAAAACATTAACATTTCAGGAATGAGGCCTTAACCATTTGTTTATCTCTTTTATTTGTTTTTACTGTGTTATAGTACCTTATTTAAAACTTCTGACATTTACTGTATTCATTTGGGGACCTTGGCATCAGTGTCTGATGCCATATTAAACGTCATTTTAACCCCACCACTGGAAGCTCACATGTTGCAGGAGGAAAGGTCATTAAAGGCCTGGCAGGTGTAACATACTCCAGGATCAAGAGGTAGTAGTTTTCATTTTCTGATCTGTGATCCGTGACAGTGGAGAGCAAAGGAAAACTCTGGGGCAACAGCAGAGTAAATGTTAACAAAAGTGATGTTGCTAGTTGACATTTGGGATTTGCACAGTGTAAAAAGGGCAGTTTGACACCAGATGACAAGGACAGACCAGCACTTCAAACACTTCAGTATGTTCTGGTAGCATAGTTACAGTACAATTCAGAATATTTCCTGCCTGCCTGCTTTATCAGCATTCTTCAGGATACCGTGTGAAAGGTGACAAGAGTTTTGTATTGTTTTTGTTTTTCTTCTGCTGCTGCCTGCACATTATGGAGAGAATGTATTCCACATCTGGAAGCAGCCTAAAGAAAATAATTTGGTAACAGTTTCTGCTGTGGTTGCTTTTATACTGTAATCTGATTTTTTATCCTTTCTTATGCTTATGTACTTATTTTGGTTGTTTAATATGTAATCTATTTTCATCAGACACACTGGCCAGTTAGTTATTCTTATGCCTAGGCTGTCCTACTGAATACAGTATTTTCTTAAAAGATTAACTTTTGCTTCACTGAGGTTTGACTTGTATGAGTATGGTGAGGATGTTCAGGTGGTATGTTGGTCCCCTGTGGCACTTAAAGGTCTTGATGCCAGAGGAGGTAAGATCATCTCCTCCTTGGGTCTGTGCTCCCCCAAAATATATCAGCAAGTAAGATGCTATCACTGTCCCCTGCAGTGTCCACCTACTTTGCTGTATGGGCTCACAAGTGTAGCATTAATGTTTAGAAAGGCATATTCTCAGGAGTGACTGCATTCTTCCTAATCTCCAAATTAAGACAAAGCTATCACCATTACAAGTCAGAAACCTGCCATACAAAGAATGAGTCCGAATCCTGCCATATAAAGAATGACCTTTCTTTAGCCCTTTCTGTTAGCTTGTGTGCACACAGTTTCCCAAGACACAGAAATCAAAGTTATTAGTTAAGCTTAGTGCAATTTTCTACCTGTTTTTATCTTCTTTCATTAACTGATACAAGTGTTAATGTGAATACGTGAAGAGCAGTGGGACAACCATTTTGTACCAGACCATCAGGGTTCTCCATCAGTAACTTGTGTAAATGTGTACAGGAGCTTTATATTGGTTGTGCCATTTGCTGCTTTGTACTTTGTAGGACTGAGTACTAGAGATTAACTCAGACTTTGGTATGAGAGATCGGTATTAATTTAATGCTCTGTTCTGATTGTTGCAGGTCAATGATGGTCAGTTTACACCCATTCAGTTAGTAGGCATGCTGCGAGGGATTGCCTCTGGGATGAAGTATTTGTCAGAGATGAGCTACGTGCACCGTGACCTTGCTGCCCGTAACATCTTAGTCAACAGCAACCTTGTCTGTAAAGTGTCAGACTTTGGTCTCTCCCGCTTCCTGGAGGAGAACTCTTCAGACCCCACTTACACCAGTTCATTGGTAAAAAGTCATTATTCGTTATTTTAATGAAGTCATTATTCTTTATTTTAATGATTGTTCAACATCAGATACAGTTTCTAGAATTTTCCACTAGTTCAGAAATACACACAACCAGTGCTGTAGCTTTTATGCAATGTGGAAGTCACTGGCTTCTGTGATTGATTGTTTTGCATTTTTCTTATTTTAAGTATTCCGTTTATATGTAGATAAATAGATATGTATATAGATGGGTCTAATTTCAATCAATGAAATTACGTTTCAATGAATAGTAATTTCGCGACCCCCATTTTTCCGAAAGTGCATTTATTCGAAAATGGACTTTCATGAAAAATTAACTAAGCGAAAAGAACAGAAACAGAAAAAAAAAAGACAACACTAGCCACGTGTATGCAGGGGGGCAAGCCCCCCTGCTACTAATATATTCTAACTCTTGAGATCACACTACAGTGGGGAAAAGGGAATATTCCCTTATCCCCACCGTGCTGTGAACTAAAACAACAACCTCCATTGCTTTTCACTTAGTTGGTTTTACGCAAAAGTGCATTTTCCAATAAATGCACTTTTGGAAACATGGGGTCGTGAAATTATGGTTTGTTGAAACGTAATTTCGTTGATGAAATTAGACCTGTATCAATATGTATGCTACCTAAACTATTTCACATTTATTAAGTAGTATGTAGACTGGAAGATCCTCCTTTTGTTTTTTTCAGCATGAGATACTCATAAAAAGGCAGAAGTAAACTTTATTCAGAGTGTTTAGGATATATAGAGTTCTGTGACTAACGTCTGACACAAAGTCAACTGGCACTGAAAACTGTTACCACAGAAGTGTATGTGAATAGCTTAAGTATTTATGTGTTTTTGTAGTGGGTATTCCCCCCACCTGAATCCTCAACATATACCTCCCTCCCCTGCTATTTCTGTATACACTAACTCCAGGATTACTGTTTGTTGTTGTAAGGGGAAATCCTCTGCTATACTCCAGTCTCAGTGTTAATATGCATATCACAGCACTGGCACTTTTGCAATTCAGTTTCCTAACATTTCTGCCTTGTACTCATATGTGCAGATGCCATTTGCAGAAACTGTAGCAGAGGAGAAGAGCAGCGATTAATCTTGTTTCAAAAACTTAAGATAGGTCGTCAGCATTAAGTGCAGAACGAGTGCTGGGCACCTTGAGAAAATACAGAGAATAATAACGGAGTAATAACCAAGTAACTGGAAAAAGCAGTAAAGAAAGATATAAAGTAATAGCCGTTTCAGCAAGCAGTGAGCTAAGTGTCAAGGTGTAATGTGCAATGTCATCAGCTAGCAGCAAGTGCTGTCATCATTGCAATCTAACCAGAAAACTCCACACTCGGGCAGGGTCAGAGTTACAGTGTTCAGTAAATGAAACAAATGCATTTCAGCTAAAAAGGCCAAGGTTTTATCGCTTGGCACTAACTCGCACTTTGCTTTGAAGACTTGTTTTATATTTAAATAATTATTTAATGTTATGGGCACCTTCACAGCTGGCTCTTTGTTTGATATTAGTAGCCCCAGCCCTGGGATTAATAGCTCAGAAAAATCAAACTTCACAAATGAAAATGTAACTGTTTTCTAGTTGCTCGTCTGCATTCTGGCTTAAATCATGAGGCTGCATTGTCTTGAGCTACTGGGGAGAATTCTTTGAAAGTGGTTCTGTATTACCTGGTATAAGGTGCTTTATTATCTGACTGTAGCATTTCATTTCATTAGTGTATATATATGATCTTGGGAAGAAGGGTGCCGTTCAGTTTATAGACACACTCTCTGCAACTATTTTGTCTTTAAACTAAAGGCATTGAGACAGACTGGGGAGCTGGGAGTTGTACCATATTGGCTTATTTATTTATTTGTTTATTTGTTTATTTATTTATTTATAAGGGTAGTGCACCATTCAAAATTGTTTAATTTCAGGCTCAACCCTGGTGAAATACAAAACATTTCACAAACAAAAAAATACAGAAATGTAAGTAATAACAGAGTAGAGTAGTTCAGACACATTCTAGTGAACAAGCATAGTGCACTGTACTAGATTTAATCTAGCAGGGTACAATTATGTACAATATATACATTTGTTTCTAAAGTGGGTTATTCTTCAATGAATCTTGGGAGAGGAGAAAAGACTGTGAAAGGAGATAGGTTGGGTGACACGTCCTGTTTTGTAGTAGGGGCATTTGGCTCAAATAAAGAAGTGCTATTTGAACTGCATTCTGAATCATCCCCTGCAGTGCTTCCTAATGAATGGAAACAACACAGAGAACTTGTGTCATGTAAGCCTGACCAATGCATTCCCCTCTGTCACAGTCTTGTGACTCGAATATCAAACATTCCGTACTCATCCTTGGAAGCAAACACATTCCTTGTGGGTGTCACTTGTGCCTTATGGCCTACTGGATATATGATTCTTGTAGTGTAGAGACCTGGTTTATTATTTATGGCTCACCTTCGGGTTAAAGCTGATGTTACTGGTGTCATTAAAATGCTTAAAACTGTAACTGGGATATGCTTTCCATTCATTCCAGTCTCCTATTTGTATTTATTATGCCTGATCGGGAGGGGGTCATGGAGCATTGACCATTTTAATTGAGGAGACTCAAGGTTAGCGCCCTAAAACAGAAGTGCACAGGAGACACAAGAAGGTGTACTACTTGTAAGATTATAATTTGCATAATGCAGTGAAAGGAAAGGTGCATTTTATGCATGTGGCATAGCACTGGCTGCCTACCAGTTGACATCTGCCATGCTATGGTCATCTGCAGAATGTACACTATGACTCAGCCCATTTTCACTTAGCTTCTGCTGCTGAAGTTGGTGATCATATTGCTTCTTCACTCCATTGGGCACTTCCTTGGGTGTTTCAAGTAAATGGTAATGAACTTTTTTCAGTATTTTACTGTACTTGTGGAGTGGCTGTTTTTTATTTTTTCCTGCAGGAGTTTTGAGTATTTAATAATATCACCATAAAGTCTGCAGGACACAAGCTCACCATGAAGACTACCACTTATTCTGCTGTTGAGGAGGGGTAATGCTGTTGAGAATTGTAACCATTTTGCAGCTTTCAACAAATAAAATGTTACTAAATTGAATCAAGAATCACAGGACTTACACCATGGGATGTCTGTATACCTCTACTTTTTGTAGAAAAGTCCTCTCTTAAAACTAGACATTCCCTGTCTTTCCTCCAGAGAAGAGGAAACACGAGGTTCTCCCAGATGCCACAGAAAGCACAAGAAGATGGAAAACCCTAGGAAATGACTTGGCTCAGACAGCAGAATGAAGGATCATTAGGGAGGGCTAAGCAGCAGTACTGTATGAGATGTCAGGGAAGTGGTACATACAAGTAACATAAGGAAGGACACAATGGGCTAGATGTTGTTTGTAACAGGACTGTACACCTTTTCCACTGCATTAAAAAACAGTTTCAGAAGCAAGTAACCACCAGCATATTCTAACTACGTACAGTAAGGAATACACCTTGACAGGGATAATTTAAGTTAAACTTAAAATAGTCTTAAATCCCATGCAGTGATTTGTTTCTGTTTCGCTGTGTGGTCTGCAGTACCTGAAGTGTTGTTTAAATAAAACAGAGCTGAGAATTTAAGGCTGCTGCTTGAATGTGGGTCTCTTTAGGCAGGACTGCCAACTGTGGCTATTTTTAATCTTTATTTTTGTCTTTTGTTTGTTTCTTGTGTGCAGGGTGGCAAAATTCCAATCCGATGGACTGCTCCAGAAGCCATTGCCTTCCGTAAATTTACCTCAGCTAGTGATGTCTGGAGTTATGGCATTGTCATGTGGGAAGTGATGTCATTTGGAGAAAGGCCGTACTGGGATATGTCTAACCAGGATGTAAGTGTCTGTAGGCTTCCTGTTTAACTTTCATGCTTAAAGGATAGCTAAGTAAAATTAATTTTGATATTTTACTTTGCATGTAAAAAGAAGTTTTAAAGTGCAGCAAGAAGAAAATGTGACATTTATTGCTTTGACATGTTCTAAATGTATTTATTGAACTGTTAGTCATATGAATGTTGTACTGTAATCTTATATGTCTCAAGTGTTTTTGTAGTGATGTTATGAAATTAGAGTGCTTTCATATCTGAGTCTTTTTTGCATCAGATGGTGTTCAGCATGTACAGATGTACTCCTCATCCAAGCAAAGCACCACAGTTTTGCATGGGGTAGGGGTAGTCATTAACTGTAGAATTTCTAATTGGTATAATTGTTTAACCTGCATGTTGCATGGGAGAGAGACTTTTCCAATCTGCTTGTTGCATGAGAAAGAGAGAGAGAGAGAGAGAGAGAGAGAGAGACTTGCCCTCTAAAAGTGCAGTAACCTCAAGGAGGATTATATTAAGTTCAAAGATAACAAGGGGTGAAGCTCTATTTGTGCGGAATGTGATACTGTCTTCAATGAAAAACATATATTTAAAACCTAGAGTCAGAGTTACTTAGTGCTTATATATACACACATTTGAATATCTTAAGGTTTTAATGTAGGTAAAACTATTGGAGGTTTTGTTCCTGTTTTTATCCATATGTCATAGTGGTTATATATGTGTTAACTTGTTCCTTAATAACTGGATAGACAGCAAGGCAGAATTGCAAGACCCTCAATTTGGAAAGTGAAATTCTGGTACCTCAGGGTGTTCCCCTTACTCTGATGTAGTACTGCAATATTGGAGCTAACAAGTATGCAGAAAATTAAATGCTACTGCAAAAAGTGCCTTAAGTCTTTATTCCAGCCTGTTTTAAATTTTGCTGACTGAAATGAGGGGTGTTCTTTATGTTCTGCATATTTGGAACTCCTAGTTTTAAGCTTTGCCTTTCTGTCATGCAACCATTTGGTTATGTGGCCAACAGAGAAAGTATGAGATGGGAATTATGTAGAAAGCAGAATGTTTAAGTAAACCATGTTGCTATAAAATACAGATCATGGAATCGCACCTTCAAGAAAAAAACGCCCATCATAAAACTGAAAAACATGTTTGTCATAATATCTTGATATTCTGTGTATACTAATGCTTTAGAATCACTAAAGTGTTTTGTATTCTAATTTCATCCATGCTAGACTGGCCTTCATGGACCCTCCCACTTTGCACTTTGCTTTTCATAGATTTTGTGTTATTGCCACAGTACAGTTTGTGTCTTCTTTATGTGACTCATCCTAGGCTTGGAGCTTTTTTCCCATCATTTACAGTGACAATGCTGTGATGCAATTGCTTATTAGAAACACTGGCACCGTTTTTATAGGCTTTTGCCACAAACATCCCTGATGTGTGCTAACTGAAGTCTGCTTTGTACAGTTAAACTGTATTCAAAACAAGCTCATTTAAATGCAAGGTTTGTTAAGTAGTGAAATGTGTAGTCTTTAACGATCGCCTGACCTTTCCCAACACTCGTCTTACCGTGCTAAACTTGCCATTTCAGTGTAGCCTCTCTGCTCTTCCTTTAGAGTTGACATCTGCCACTTCAAAGAGAGAGAGTGATGATAGGGCTTGCAGTATAGATTTTACTTCGTTGTATTTTATTTTAATTTGAGACCGCCCTTGTTGTCAGCAGTTACATATATAAAAGTGAAACTTCACTAGTGATAAATGAGAATGTCCACCAGCTTGTTTATGTAGTGCAGTTTAGGAAACCTATCCCAGTTCTTCACACAAAGATTTTTATCTAAAGACTAACCCTTATGACTTCAGCAAGACAGTCTGAAAAGCTGAAGCTGTCTATTGACTAAGAACTGCAGAAATTGTATGTGTGACTAAGCCCTTGCAAGTGGGTCTATATTAGATCATCGAAACGGCAGAATTTTGAATGATCTAATATCGAACCCAATACCGTGAACGCTGAAAACAGTGAAGCTGCACAAAACCAAATTCTTTCCTAGGAAAATAATTCGGTTGGCCGTTGTTGTGGCTTCGCTGTTTTCAGCGATGTGATGGAAAGTTACGGGTTGGGTTAAAGTAAGTGTGTGATTGTGCGGACGTTCGGGTTAGGGCGCGGGTTGGGTGAGTTAGGGTTAGGGCACGGGTCAGGTAAGTGTGAGATTGTGACAGAATTTGGGGTTAGGGGCGGGTTAAGTGAGTTAGGGTTAGGGCGTGGGTGAGGTGAGTGTGTGATAGTGAGAATTTGGGGTTAGGGGCGGGTTAAGTGAGTTAGGGTTAGGGCGCAGGTGAAGTGAGTGTGCGATAGTGATTGACCTTAGGGTTAGGTTCTGGGTTAAGGTAAGTGAATAGATAGTAGTGTATGTGCAGTGTAGTGTAGGGTTAGATGTAACTTTTAAATGTATGTGTGTGGATTGCTGTTTTTTAGTGTGCTTGTGGTGTGTGTGTGTTTCTCGGAACAGCAAATTTTTTCCCTGGGAAAAAAAATTCGCTGTTTTGAGGTTTCGATATTGTTAGGGTTTGGGTTTTGCAGTTCGATGTTATGGCATTCGATAATGAGCCGTTTTGATGATCTGATATAGACCACTTGCAAGTTGTGACAGATCGCTTTCTAAAACGGTATGAGATCTGAACAGGCAAAAAAGTTGTAGTACCTTCACGATCTATGTAAGTGAAGAAGTTAAAAGATACTGAAAAATTCCTTAGCACTAAATTAAATATAGGTAGAAAAATGGCTGGACTACGGTCAAGTACATTGGGGGTGGAGTTTGCCTTTCATGGATTAACCTGAAATGTGTAATAATATTTCCACTGGAGAAAGTAGAATGTTTTTTTATGAGATAGTCTGCTTAATGTATTGTGAATGTAAAGGAAGCAGCAAAAGAAAAGAGAACACATAACCGTGGTTAAAATGTACGACAGGAAAAATACGGGTAGCTGTAAAACTTAAGTCAGCAAACTGACCGAGTAAAAGTTATCTAGAGCATTAGCATTAAAGTAAAATCTGGACAGAAATGTTTTTCCTCAAATGTGACCAAAAGCTGCTATGTGAAACCTGAGGTCGATGTTTTAGGTAAAGAGAGAGGGTACTGATGAATACGCTGCAATCAGAATTTGTAAGTGAGACTTGAGGTTTGTGTTCTTACGCTGGTTCTTCTGACTGTGTGATGTATTTTTGACTGCCTTTTTTTATTCCAGGTTATTAATGCCATTGAACAAGACTACCGCTTGCCCCCTCCAACTGACTGCCCTACCTCCCTCCATCACCTCATGCTGGACTGCTGGCAGAAGGATCGGAATGCCAGGCCTCGGTTTACCCAGATTGTTAGTGCACTTGACAAGCTAATTCGGAACCCTGCAAGCCTCAAGATTGTGTCAAGAGAAGCAGGAGGGTGAGTTTTGTGCAAATTAAATAGGATTTAATTCCCTGTGTAATTTGTTTTGTTCTGCATTTAAAATCATAAGCAAATGGAATACAGGAAGAAGAATGGCTGTGCTCGTATTTCATCCTAGAAGACAGTTGGGCTTTGGTAACTGTGTCTGCAGCCAAGGACTCCTTTCTGACCCATTGTCTTGTGTAAGCATGTAGCAGATGTTTGGGAGTGGCTTCATCCCTTACAGAGCTAGACAGAAGTGACAGCTAGTTAGCATTACTCCGCCTCCTATTCACAGCCTATTGGTATTGCCTTGTCTTATCTCTGGTAATGGCATTACCATGGAACCAAATCCCTCCTATTTCTACTGCAGGAAGTGCTATCTGGGTACTTTCATACATCTCTTCAAGGTCACTTGGTGAAACTGTAGGTTGTGGATACAAAACTGAAAGGACACTTAGTCAAATGAGGCCATTGCCAAATAGACTTTTTCTTATCACCAACTTGCAGGAACCCTGGAGTTATTGTAGAGGGTGACCGTGTTTAGCTCCTGCTTGACGTCTTGCAGGGTTTTCCCCACCACAATAAGTAAGTTAAATTTTGTGAGTGAATAGACTTTTGATCATAGCGTTGTCGTCAGAGGTCTGTTTGAAATGTGGAATGCTGATTAACAGGTAGAACATCTCTCTCATGCAAGTAGCTTGATCATTACCCCCCCAAGATCCCCCACCTCAGGCTAGGCAGGACGCAGTGACAGACATCTAATCCCAAACTGAAGCATAGTGTCAGCATGTTAGTAGACTGAAAGTTTCCTGTTAATTTAAGGAGAAAGTTTAATATACACTTGCGCCTGTCTTACTTAAGTCAGATGTCCTATTCAGTTTGTTTTGCTTTGTTATTTATGTTTGAGCAGTCACTGCTGAATGATCAACACTCACACAAACTATGTGGCTTGCTGGTCCAGTTAGGGAGAATGTTTTTAAAGTCATTGGTATTGGAGCACTCTAGGCATTTTTCTAGCAACTTAACATTTCTAAATTAAAAGTTTAGAAGATGGGCTGGCTGTAAGTAAGTTTCACGGCTGATTTGTATGAGGGAACTGCTGAATTAGTTCATGGAATAATGTATTAGTATATATTTCTTGTTTACTGGGGCATACCTAGTGAGCAGCAGTCTGCATTTATCGCTTAGTTAATTTTGCAGGCATGATTGAATGTATGAACATTGGTGCTATAATGGTCTGCTGCTTTTTTTGTTGCTGTTTTTAGTGTAGCGATTATTAATTTTTTAATCATTAGTAGATATTTCCATACCTTCATATTTTATTGTATAACTTACTGGTTCGCCTCCTCTGCATATCTTATTTTTTTTACTTCTGTGCATACGAAGTACTTTACCATTCCTCAAGACCATATCCCAAAAAAAAAAAAAAAAATATATATATATTTATATATATATATATATATATATATATATATATATATAATACTACACTTAGTAGTCAGTTAAGTACGTACTTTTGCTCAGCACATCCTTTTCTGACAGGGAAAAAAGATTGATCATTTCTCGTTCAGTTCTTTAAATGAAATGAACTAAAGTGATGCTGTGTAATATATGAAGTAACTCTGCTGACTTACTGCTGGAAGTCTTAGTTTGGTTATCCATACTTATGACTTGTGCAATCCTTTCTAAAGTCCTTTCATCATTTAGTCACATGCTCTGCTTGACCATAACATTCCGGTCTTATTGGCTATACTTAACCATCAGCTTAATATTGATTTAATATTTTATTTAATTTCTAATAAAAACACAACTGTAAAATGTTGCTCTTTAGTAGCCTAGTTTGAAAAATCTGGCTACAGAAATGTGCTATGTCTGAGTAGTACACTGATTTCTTTCCACAGTTGTTCATCTGTCCTGCTGACATGCATGATTTTGCCGAGACAGCACACTGTATCCACTTGCTATAAGATTTGTAAGTGCGCATGCAAAACATGCGCAGCTTTAAATCTGAAGCAAACAAAAATGTTAAATGATAATGAGATTTGTTTGGAAATGAAAACATAGTTTGTTTGCAGAATACTTGAGTTAATTGGCAGTTATATTTACTATGCACCAAGTATTACAGGTGCAGGGTGGCACTCTACTCTGCAAAGAGCTTTCTTTCATCAAACAAGTGGCAAAAATGTTTATTTGTTAAGGATTCCCTTGGCCAGTTGTGGCATTCATCTGTTTGCTCAGAAATATTTACTATTCTTTCTATACCTGAGATTACAAATGGCCCTTTACAATTAGCAGTCCCCCTCCATGCACACAAAAAAAAGGTCAAGACACACTGACAGCTTGAAGGTGAAAGGTCAGAGTTCAAAAAGCTAAAAGAGTTCAGGATGAAACGTAATGAGATAAGAGAAAGAATGGATTTCTTAAGTTGAACAAAAGGGTTTTCTGAAGTCTGGTAGAGATCCTTAAAAGCCATGCTGTAGCTTGAATAGGTCCACCAGATTGGTGAGAAAGGCAGAAGGCCGGTACCCAGTGTAAACATCCTAAGTGACTTTGTTAGTCTCCCACAGCTTAGAGTTCAAGGATGGCACATCGTAGGGCTAAGAATCATTAACTCATTAAAACATTTATGTTCATGAAGTCTTGGGGACTACAGGATGGTTGTTGCTTGGGAAGTAGGGTACTCATATGTTAATCAAAACATTTAATCTAGTGTGGTAGTTTTAAGTTACTGTTCAATTATTCTCATCTTTTGGGTGCTGTTTTTATAATTTGGGTGGCTGACAATACTAACCATGAAACTCATTCCAGTCAATAATAGTAGAGCAGTGGCATAAGAAAAGGTCATGCCTGTGTTTTTATTGTACTCTAATTTTACATCTTTAATAAACGTGTATGTTCTGATTTCTTAATAGATATGTACACACTTTAAGTAGACATTAATTCTTCATGTAGCTTTAGCACCCCAGATATGCAGTCAGAAAGCAGCACTGACATTCCTTCTCATCTTCTCCTTCCTTGTCATCAAATGGTGTCAGTCTTTTGTCCTGCCAGCACTCATCAATGGGACAGCACAGATCCCCAGCCAGAAGTAAACTTCATGTAATGTTATTTCCTTTCAAAAAAAATCCAGTTTTACTGCTGAATAATTAAGTGTGTTTCCACAGTAGTACATTAAAGCCATATTCCTATAGATCGTACTGTTCCCATAATCAAGTCCCTCTGTGCATGAGTCAGTTTAATTAAATGTGGGAGGAACACAGCCTTAGCCATTCTCCCAAAAAAAAAACATTTCTCTCAAAAGTTCTTTTTCCCACAAAAAAATAAAGTAAAAAGACTAGTGAAATATTCATGTCTATCAAATAGTATATATAGAAAAGTGATTTACATTTTTATTTCAAATATAATTTTAAGATATTTTAACAGATACTGGTGCCTCAAAGCTTAGTCCACTGGTATGGTTCCTAACTTTATTGCCTTCTCTGTGGAGTTTGCACATCCTCCTTTTGCCATCATTGGTGTGTTCTGGCTTCCTCCCACATGCACATATAAATTGGTGTTGTTAACATTGCCCTAGAGGTGTGTGTGTGTTTTCTTTTAGACTGGCAGCCCATCCAGGACTGATATCTGCTTTACACTAATTGGCTGGATTAGACTTAAGTTGCCCGTGGCTTTGAATTTGATTAAAACAGGTGTTAAAAGTGGATGGATGGGTGGATGGATGTTTAATAGGTGCTGGATACATATGGGTACAGCACAAGATGTTTAATAGGTGCTGGATACATATGGGTACAGCACAAGATGTCTGATTATCTTTACAAGGAATTGTAACCTGAGTGGATTCCAATATAGTTGTCATGTACACACAGTGAAATTCATACGTGTGCGCACACACACACACACACACACACACACACACACACACACACACACACACACACACACACACACACACACACACACACACACACCTGCACAACACCCAGAAAGAAATGTGCCAATTTTCACTACAGAGTACCAGAGTTTGAGCTATTCTCATTCATAAAAAGTTGTCCTTTGAAATAAGTGGCAAATGCATTTGCTACATTTGGAACCCTGTCATCATCATCACACCTCTTTGGCTTTGTGATGATGGTTGGGTGCCTTAACTCTGCTTCTTTTGCACCATCTCCAAAAATGTTGAGATGCCAAAGGACATATAAACCCAATAGTGGAGGAAAACTCTCACTAAAAATGACTCAATCTCCAGAAATGGTTGCTATATCTTCTGATTTCCTATATGATGTACTTACAGTGTAGGATAATAGAAATTAGTATATGCTGTCACTACAGTTACCATGGCACCGTCAGCATCATGGAAAGTAATCTCTGCCATCACTATAGTTACCAGGGCAGCAGTCAACATCATGGGAAGTAATCTCTGCCTTCACTATGGTTACCAGGGCAGCAATCAGCATCATGGAAATTAATCTGTGCCATCACTATGGTTACCAGGGCAGCTATCAGCATCATGGAAAGTAATCTGTGCCATCACTGTAGTTACCAGGGCAACAGTCAACATCATGGAAAGTAATCTGTGCCCTCATAATAGTTACCATGGCAGCAGTCAGCATCATGGAAAGTAATTTATGCCATCGCTATAGTTAACATGGCAGCAGTCAGCGTCATGGAAAGTAATCTGTGTCATCGTTATAGTTACCAGGGCAGCAGTCAGTATCATGGAAAGTAATCTGTGCCATCACTGCAGTTACCAGGGCAGCAGTCAGCATCATGGAAAGTAATCTGTGCCATCACTACAGTTACCAGGGTAGCAGTAAGCATTATGAAAAATAATCTGTGCCATCACTGTAATTACCAGGGCAGCAGTCAGCATCATGGAAAGTAATTTGTGTCATCACTATAGATGTTCATCGTGTTTCACTGTTGCAGTCATTACACTTGGGTTATCCTGCTGGCAGGCTACCCACAGTCAGCCAGAATTCCAAAGTCTTGGTCCGGCGTTGGTTGCTGTCGCCTCTTCCCTGACGTCAGTGTGCCAGGGGTATAAAAGATGCAACCAATGCCATTTTCTTCAGTCTTTCTTGCCGCGTGGTGCCCGAAGCAAAAGCAGTTCACAAGTGCCGGTCGGCCGACTCCTGAGATTTTCAAAATCGAATTTCAGAACCGAAGTCTTCAATAAAGCTAAGTACCCGTTAGAAACTTTTCTTGCTCCAGACCGAAGTCAGTAAAGTTAACAATTGTATTTCTTGTGGGAGCAAATACCTCATAAGGACTTTCATTCTTACTGCATTCCTTGCCTAGGCCCTGACCACGATGTTACTAGTTGTCAGTTTTGTGCTAGATTCAACAAACTCACTATTAAGAGTCAGTTTGATTTTGCTTTACATTACTTTGGCCGAAGGTTTAACTACATCGGAACAACGATGACTGGCATTCATAAAAAACGCAAAGACAAGGAAAAAGAGAGGCATCCAAGGTCCAAAACCGACGACGAAGCCCCTTCTAGGCCAGTCATTGGTTCTCAGTGAGGTGCTTTCGCAGCCCCTGACACCCACTACCTCAGAGCCACAGGCCGTACCCGACTCACCTAGGCCTCTGGAAACTCAAGGTATTGGGCCTGCGGAAACTATCCCCTCAGATGGGTCCGGAGCCGCTGAGCAGGCATCGGCTTCTGAGGGTGTTTTCAGATCTTCACAACTTACTATTAAGTCCACTACAGCAGCCAAGGCAAAGTCAAAAACACCATTAAAGACAAGGAAACAAGTACAGCATTCTCCAGAACAGTCATCCATGCCAAAGAAACAGATGCTTAAAATGGCCGAAGACCTAATTACTTTAATCAGGGGCTCCCATCCTCCTCCTGATAAAAGGACTAGGCAAGACACTGACTATGACTCCTCTGACCAGGTTTCTATTTCCTCTGATTCCTCTTCAGATCAGGGATATTCTCTCCTTTCCTATGAGGACTCTGATGCAGAAGAATCTATACCTTCAGCCTCTCCACCTGAGGATTATTCTTTTGGGGAAACCTTGCATGAGGGAGCATTTCCATTGGGAGAGCCAGGATTATTCAGAATCTAAGAAAAGGCTCAGGGATTTTCTTTTATTGCCTCAGCACAGGCCCCTGGCT
Source organism: Protopterus annectens (assembly GCF_019279795.1). Lineage (NCBI taxonomy): Eukaryota > Metazoa > Chordata > Ceratodontiformes > Protopteridae > Protopterus > Protopterus annectens. The sequence continues at coordinate 421,546,691 of NC_056739.1, forward strand.
ATCCCCCCTGTGCTTGACATTGTTGATGATGTTTTTTCTGAATCCACTCTGTCTCCTGATTCTTTACGCCTGCTCCAGTCAAGCCAGACAGGTACTACAGGGTCCCTGACTCTCATAAATGTCTTTATAAAAACCCTGCTGCTGACCCAGAAACAATTTCTCAGGGTCCCAAAGGGGTTAAGGCTTCCACTGCAAAAACTCTAGAGCTCTGGATAGATGGGGAAAAAGTTTACACTTCTGCTTCTTTAACTGTTAGGGCTTTAAACTGCCAGTTTCACATGCTTAAATATCAACAGTACCTCATGTCTTTGTTAAAACAGAAAATGGTTACAAACTCAGAATGTCCTGACAATAAGGAAATGCAGGATTTATTGCATGCAGCTGAACAAGTGGGAAAGCATACTCTGCAATGTGGTTTTGATTCATTAGAGGCTTCTTGTAGAGCCGCAGTTACAGGCTCTGTCATTTGAAGGCATGCTTGGTTGAAAGAACAAAGTTTACCTGAATGTGTTAAAGTAAAATTATTGGATGCTCCACTACAGCATGATACTTTGTTTGGTGTTAAGGAGAATAAATGTTAAAGAAAATGGAGGATAAAGCAAAATCAATGCAGACAGTAAAAGATTTCTTACAGGTTCAACCACCTAGGTTTAGCAGAAACTAACCTTCAAAAAATTGGTCCTTTCCTGTGTCAGACAGGCCACAAATAGGCAGATACAGATGCCCAAGAGGCAGATCTCAGCCCCAAGGCTCATACAGACCTAAACAATGGGGTGCTTCAGCCCCCAAAGGAGGAGAAGACAAATCACAACCTTACAGGAAACAGTCCCAATGACTTCCCTCTACAAATGCCAAGCACTTACCTTTTGGCAGCACCCTTAGGGGGAAAGCTAGCACTTTTCTCACAAAATTGGCACATGATCACCCAGGACAAATGGGTACTGAATATTGTTTCTCAGGGTTACAGGTTCCACTTTCACACCCTTCCAAAATCAAAAGGTATGCCGCACCTGCCAAAAACCAATGGGCAGAGGCACAAAAACAAATTTCTGCTCTCATGGACATGAGAGCTATTCAAAGAGTACCACAGCAAGAACAGGGGCAAGGATTTTACTCAAGACTTTTCCTGGTACCCAGAAAGGACAAAGCCTGGAGACCAATACTGGACCTTTCAATCCTAAATACTTTCCTGGATGTTCCAAAATTCAAAATGTTAGCACTGCAGTAACTTCTAATGCTGGGTAAGAAGGCTTGGCTAGTTACTTTGGACCTCAAGGAGGAATACCTGCATGTACCAATCAGACAATCTTGCAGAAGATACCTCAGATTCATAACTGGCTCAATGCATTACCAATTCTCTGCACTGCCCTTTGGCTTATCTACCTGCGCCCAGGGTCTTCACAAAATGCCTGGCACCAATAATTGCATTTTGCAGACAAAAAGGAATCCAAATATATCCCTACTTGGACGACTGCCTTATTCAAGCAGAGAGCAAGGACATTCTGGTAAAGCATCTGGCGTTTGTAAACAGATTACTAATTTGCCTAGGGTACACAGTAAATGAAAAGAAATCAAAACTAGTGCCCTCTCAAGAGATAATATTCCTGGGTGCAAGCTTAAATACATCTGCCCAGATGGCTTATCTCATGCCAGACAAGCAAAGGCAACTGACTCATTACTTTCAAATGATGGCAACAAAGACCCAGCTCCCTGCAAGAAAAATTCTGCAGGCCCTGGGCTTCATGGCATCCTGCATTCTACTAATTCCATATGCAAGACTGCATATGAGGAAACTACAATGGTATCTAAAAGTGTTTGGACTCAACATTGCCACAGCCTGGAAACACTAATAACTCCAATTCCCTGCCTGCAACAGGAGATTTGATGGTGGGCACTGGCCTGTCACCACAGCAAGGGACAGCCTTTCACCTTACCCACAGCCGGGCAGACAATAACAACAGATGCATTGGATTATGCCTGGGGGGCACACATGGCAGGAAAATGTATTCAGGGCACGTGGCCCAAGGAGCAAATGCATCTTCACATCAATCAAAAAGAGATGCTAGCTGTACAGAATGCCCTGACAGCCTTCAAGGATCTACTACATCCAGGACAACTATTACTAAAGACGGATAATACCACAGTTATGTGGTACATAAACAAGCAAGGGGGCACACATTCCTACCCCCTCTGCAGGCAAGCCATGACTTTGTGGAACACAGCACTGACCTATCAAGTACATCTGCAGGCACAATTCCTGCCAGGAAGAAAAATACACTGGCAGACGGACTAAGCAAAAATCTCATGGGTCTTCATGAATGGAAACTAAATCCACAGATCTTCAGCATGATAGCAAGGTAATGGGGGCCAGATATAGATCTTTTGCCTCCCTCACAACTGCCAACTACAGAGATTCTGCACAAGAACATCACTCACAAGCATGGAAAGTGGATGCTCTATCATTCAGCTGGAAAACCCTGACAGTTTATGCCTTTCCTCCACTGCCTCTTCTTCCCAAGGTACTCCTAAAATTCAGGCAAGAGAAGCCAAAAATTATCCTGATTGCCCCAGACTGGCCACGCCAGCACTGGTACCCAATCCTAAAGAGCTTGCCTCAAGGCCCAGCCTGGCCTTTACCTCAAATTCCTCATCTTCTGACTCAACAAAACAATCAGATTCTGCACAGTCAACTCAGAACCTTAAATCTGGCAGCATGGCAGATAATATAGCCACTCAGACCACACCTCTTTCTAAAGCTGTTATGGATGTCATTTTAGAAGCCAGGAGGCCCAGCACTAGGAAATCTTATGCAGAAAAAATGGAAGAGATTCTGTGCTTGGAACCAGGCACAAGGACTCGAACCACTTGTTCCAAATGTACCTCAGATTTTACAATACCCAACTGAGATGCTGGACAGAGGCCTATCCTTCTCATCAATTAAGATCCACGCCTCTGCCATTTCAGCTCATTACTATACGGAAACTCCTATTTTCTCTCATCCACTACTAAGACAGTTTCTCAGAGGGGCAAAAAAACATAAGACCCCCAAGGAGAGCGCCAACACCTACTTGGGACCTCAACTTTGTTTTAGAAAAACTCACACTGTCTCCTTTTGAGCCAGCCAATACAGCTGATATAAAATTCTTATGGAAGACTGCTTTGCTCCTAGCAATAACCTCAGCAATAATAGTCTCAGAGTTACAGGCATTAATGGCAGTGGAACCTTTCATCATTTTTCATCAGGACACGGTCTCTCTAAGGACAAACCCAACATTTATGCCAAAGGTAGTATCCAGTGTGACTCTCAACCAAACCATTAATTTGCCAACATTCTATCCAAATCCCCAGAATAAAGAGGAGAGACTGCACGCTTTGGGACATACACAGACAGCTACGATTCTACTTGGACAAAACAAAAGCTTTCAGAAAAACTGAGCAACTGTTTGTAGCTTATGCTGCAGGATCACAAGGAAAGCCTATCTCGAAGCAGACTATTTCAAAATGGATAGGGCACTGCATTCGCTTCTGCTATTCACAACATGGCAAGTCATTGCCTAAGGGCATTAGGCCACATTCTACCAGAGCAGCAGCCACTTCAGCAGCCTTCCTTAGAGGAGTACCAACCAAAGACATTTTAGAGGCTGCAACCTGGAGTTCAGTGCACACTTTCACCAAGCACTACCACTTACCTCTCTACTCTAAATCCAGAGCAGGCTTTACCACTGCAGTTCTGCAGGGCCTGGTAGCCTCTTCTAATCCTAATTAGACCCAGTCACCCAACCTCAGCTTTGGGATTCAACCTAAGTATAATGACTGCAACAGTGAAACACGATGAACATACTACAGTTGTGTACCTACCATAAATGTAGATGTTCAAGTGTATTCACTGTTGCAGTCCAGGTTACCCACCTACCATCCCCCCTTTTCTTTGCTGGGACTTTTCTGTACTTCTCACTTCTATACAACCTATGTGGTGTATTTGCTTGTAGATGAAGGAAATGTTTATTTTACTACATGCTTGTTTTTTGGCATAATTTTTTCCAGCCTACCTATTTGGGGGCACCTGCCATCTGGGGCAAGAAAAACTGAAGAAAATGGCGTCGGTTGCATCTTTTATACCCCTGGTGCACTGACGTCAGGGAAGAGGCGACAGCAACCAACGCCGGACTTAGACTTTGGAGTTCTGGCCAACTGCGGGTAGCCTGCCAGCAGGATAACCCAAGTGTAATGACTGCAACAGTGAATACACTCGAACATCTACATTTATGGTAGGTACACAATTGTACTTTACCACAGCATCAGCCAGCATTGTGGCACAGTCAGCATCATGGAAAGTAATCTGTGCCATCACTATAGTTACCAGGGCAGCAGTCGGCATCATGGAAAGTAGTCTGTGCCATCACTGTAATTACCAGGGCAGCAGTCAGCATCATGGAAAGTAATCTGTGCCATCACTACAGTTACCAGGGTAGCAGTCAGCATTATGGAAAGTAATCTGTGCCATCACTATAGTTACCACAGGATCAGCCAGCATTGTGGCACAGTCAGCATCATGGAAAGTAATCTCTGCCATCACTGCAGTTACCAGGGCAGCAGTCAGCATCATGGAAAGTAATCTGTGCCATCACTATAGTTACCAGGGCAGCAGTCAGCGTCATGGAAAGTAATCTGTGTCATCGTTATAGTTACCAGGGCAGCAGTCAGTATCATGGAAAGTAATCTGTGCCATCACTGCAGTTACCAGGGCAGCAGTCAGCATCATGGAAAGTAATCTGTGCCATCACTACAGTTACCAGGGTAGCAGTAAGCATTATGAAAAATAATCTGTGCCATCACTGTAATTACCAGGGCAGCAGTCAGCATCATGGAAAGTAATTTGTGTCATCACTATAGATGTTCATCGTGTTTCACTGTTGCAGTCATTACACTTGGGTTATCCTGCTGGCAGGCTACCCACAGTCAGCCAGAATTCCAAAGTCTTGGTCCGGCGTTGGTTGCTGTCGCCTCTTCCCTGACGTCAGTGTGCCAGGGGTATAAAAGATGCAACCAATGCCATTTTCTTCAGTCTTTCTTGCCGCGTGGTGCCCGAAGCAAAAGCAGTTCACAAGTGCCGGTCGGCCGACTCCTGAGATTTTCAAAATCGAATTTCAGAACCGAAGTCTTCAATAAAGCTAAGTACCCCGTTGGGGAAACTTTTTCTTGCTCCAGACCGAAGTCAGTAAAAGTTAACAATTGTATTTCTTGTGGGAGCAAATACCTCATAAGGACTTTCATTCTTACTGCATTCCTTGCCTAGGCCCTGACCACGATGTTACTAGTTGTCAGTTTTGTGCTAGATTCAACAAACTCACTATTAAGAGTCAGTTTGATTTTGCTTTACATTACTTTGGCCGAAGGTTTAACTACATCGGAACAACGATGACTGGCATTCATAAAAAACGCAAAGACAAGGAAAAAGAGAGGCATCCAAGGTCCAAAACCGACGACGAAGCCCCTTCTAGGCCAGTCATTGGTTCTCAGTGAGGTGCTTTCGCAGCCCCTGACACCCACTACCTCAGAGCCACAGGCCGTACCCGACTCACCTAGGCCTCTGGAAACTCAAGGTATTGGGCCTGCGGAAACTATCCCCTCAGATGGGTCCGGAGCCGCTGAGCAGGCATCGGCTTCTGAGGGTGTTTTCAGATCTTCACAACTTACTATTAAGTCCACTACAGCAGCCAAGGCAAAGTCAAAAACACCATTAAAGACAAGGAAACAAGTACAGCATTCTCCAGAACAGTCATCCATGCCAAAGAAACAGATGCTTAAAATGGCCGAAGACCTAATTACTTTAATCAGGGGCTCCCATCCTCCTCCTGATAAAAGGACTAGGCAAGACACTGACTATGACTCCTCTGACCAGGTTTCTATTTCCTCTGATTCCTCTTCAGATCAGGGATATTCTCTCCTTTCCTATGAGGACTCTGATGCAGAAGAATCTATACCTTCAGCCTCTCCACCTGAGGATTATTCTTTTGGGGAAACCTTGCATGAGGGAGCATTTCCATTGGGAGAGCCAGGATTATTCAGAATCTAAGAAAAGGCTCAGGGATTTTCTTTTATTGCCTCAGCACAGGCCCCTGGCTATCCCCCCTGTGCTTGACATTGTTGATGATGTTTTTTCTGAATCCACTCTGTCTCCTGATTCTTTACCCCCTGCTCCAGTCAAGCCAGACAGGTACTACAGGGTCCCTGACTCTCATAAATGTCTTTATAAAAACCCTGCTGCTGACCCAGAAACAATTTCTCAGGGTCCCAAAGGGGTTAAGGCTTCCACTGCAAAAAAACTCTAGAGCTCTGGATAGATGGGGGGAAAAAAGTTTACACTTCTGCTTCTTTAACTGTTAGGGCTTTAAACTGCCAGTTTCACATGCTTAAATATCAACAGTACCTCATGTCTTTGTTAAAACAGAAAATGGTTACAAACTCAGAATGTCCTGACAATAAGGAAATGCAGGATTTATTGCATGCAGCTGAACAAGTGGGAAAGCATACTCTGCAATGTGGTTTTGATTCATTAGAGGCTTCTTGTAGAGCCGCAGTTACAGGCTCTGTCATTTGAAGGCATGCTTGGTTGAAAGAACAAAGTTTACCTGAATGTGTTAAAGTAAAATTATTGGATGCTCCACTACAGCATGATACTTTGTTTGGTGTTAAGGAGAATAAATGTTAAAGAAAATGGAGGATAAAGCAAAATCAATGCAGACAGTAAAAGATTTCTTACAGGTTCAACCACCTAGGTTTAGCAGAAACTAACCTTCAAAAAATTGGTCCTTTCCTGTGTCAGACAGGCCACAAATAGGCAGATACAGATGCCCAAGAGGCAGATCTCAGCCCCAAGGCTCATACAGACCTAAACAATGGGGTGCTTCAGCCCCCAAAGGAGGAGAAGACAAATCACAACCTTACAGGAAACAGTCCCAATGACTTCCCTCTACAAATGCCAAGCACTTACCTTTTGGCAGCACCCTTAGGGGGAAAGCTAGCACTTTTCTCACAAAATTGGCACATGATCACCCAGGACAAATGGGTACTGAATATTGTTTCTCAGGGTTACAGGTTCCACTTTCACACCCTTCCAAAATCAAAGGTATGCGACCTGCCAAAACCAATGGGCAGAGGCACAAAACAAATTTCTGCTCTCATGGACATGAGAGCTATTCAAAGAGTACCACAGCAAGAACAGGGGCAAGGATTTTACTCAAGACTTTTCCTGGTACCCAGAAAGGACAAAGCCTGGAGACCAATACTGGACCTTTCAATCCTAAATACTTTCCTGGATGTTCCAAAATTCAAAATGTTAGCACTGCAGTAACTTCTAATGCTGGGTAAGAAGGCTTGGCTAGTTACTTTGGACCTCAAGGAGGAATACCTGCATGTACCAATCAGACAATCTTGCAGAAGATACCTCAGATTCATAACTGGCTCAATGCATTACCAATTCTCTGCACTGCCCTTTGGCTTATCTACCTGCGCCCAGGGTCTTCACAAAATGCCTGGCACCAATAATTGCATTTTGCAGACAAAAAGGAATCCAAATATATCCCTACTTGGACGACTGCCTTATTCAAGCAGAGAGCAAGGACATTCTGGTAAAGCATCTGGCGTTTGTAAACAGATTACTAATTTGCCTAGGGTACACAGTAAATGAAAAGAAATCAAAACTAGTGCCCTCTCAAGAGATAATATTCCTGGGTGCAAGCTTAAATACATCTGCCCAGATGGCTTATCTCATGCCAGACAAGCAAAGGCAACTGACTCATTACTTTCAAATGATGGCAACAAAGACCCAGCTCCCTGCAAGAAAAATTCTGCAGGCCCTGGGCTTCATGGCATCCTGCATTCTACTAATTCCATATGCAAGACTGCATATGAGGAAACTACAATGGTATCTAAAAAGTGTTTGGACTCAACATTGCCACAGCCTGGAAACACTAATAACTCCAATTCCCTGCCTGCAACAGGAGATTTGATGGTGGGCACTGGCCTGTCACCACAGCAAGGGACAGCCTTTCACCTTACCCACAGCCGGGCAGACAATAACAACAGATGCATTGGATTATGCCTGGGGGGCACACATGGCAGGAAAATGTATTCAGGGCACGTGGCCCAAGGAGCAAATGCATCTTCACATCAATCAAAAAGAGATGCTAGCTGTACAGAATGCCCTGACAGCCTTCAAGGATCTACTACATCCAGGACAACTATTACTAAAGACGGATAATACCACAGTTATGTGGTACATAAACAAGCAAGGGGGCACACATTCCTACCCCCTCTGCAGGCAAGCCATGACTTTGTGGAACACAGCACTGACCTATCAAGTACATCTGCAGGCACAATTCCTGCCAGGAACGAAAAATACACTGGCAGACGAACTAAGCAAAAATCTCATGGATCTTCATGAATGGAAACTAAATCCACAGATCTTCAGCATGATAGCAAGGAAATGGGGACGCCCAGATATAGATCTTTTTGCCTCCCCTCACAACTGCCAACTACAGAGATTCTGCACAAGAACATCACTCACAAGCATGGAAAGTGGATGCTCTATCATTCAGCTGGAAAACCCTGACAGTTTATGCCTTTCCTCCACTGCCTCTTCTTCCCAAGGTACTCCTAAAATTCAGGCAAGAGAAGCCAAAAATTATCCTGATTGCCCCAGACTGGCCACGCCAGCACTGGTACCCAATCCTAAAGAGCTTGCCTCAAGGCCCAGCCTGGCCTTTACCTCAAATTCCTCATCTTCTGACTCAACAAAACAATCAGATTCTGCACAGTCAACTCAGAACCTTAAATCTGGCAGCATGGCAGATAATATAGCCACTCAGACCACACCTCTTTCTAAAGCTGTTATGGATGTCATTTTAGAAGCCAGGAGGCCCAGCACTAGGAAATCTTATGCAGAAAAATGGAAGAGATTCTGTGCTTGGAACCAGGCACAAGGACTCGAACCACTTGTTCCAAATGTACCTCAGATTTTACAATACCCAACTGAGATGCTGGACAGAGGCCTATCCTTCTCATCAATTAAGATCCACGCCTCTGCCATTTCAGCTCATTACTATACGGAAACTCCTATTTTCTCTCATCCACTACTAAGACAGTTTCTCAGAGGGGCAAAAAAACATAAGACCCCCAAGGAGAGCGCCAACACCTACTTGGGACCTCAACTTTGTTTTAGAAAAACTCACACTGTCTCCTTTTGAGCCAGCCAATACAGCTGATATAAAATTCTTATGGAAGACTGCTTTGCTCCTAGCAATAACCTCAGCAATAATAGTCTCAGAGTTACAGGCATTAATGGCAGTGGAACCTTTCATCATTTTTCATCAGGACACGGTCTCTCTAAGGACAAACCCAACATTTATGCCAAAGGTAGTATCCAGTGTGACTCTCAACCAAACCATTAATTTGCCAACATTCTATCCAAATCCCCAGAATAAAGAGGAGAGACTGCACGCTTTGGGACATACACAGACAGCTACGATTCTACTTGGACAAAACAAAAGCTTTCAGAAAAACTGAGCAACTGTTTGTAGCTTATGCTGCAGGATCACAAGGAAAGCCTATCTCGAAGCAGACTATTTCAAAATGGATAGGGCACTGCATTCGCTTCTGCTATTCACAACATGGCAAGTCATTGCCTAAGGGCATTAGGCCACATTCTACCAGAGCAGCAGCCACTTCAGCAGCCTTCCTTAGAGGAGTACCAACCAAAGACATTTTAGAGGCTGCAACCTGGAGTTCAGTGCACACTTTCACCAAGCACTACCACTTACCTCTCTACTCTAAATCCAGAGCAGGCTTTACCACTGCAGTTCTGCAGGGCCTGGTAGCCTCTTCTAATCCTAATTAGACCCAGTCACCCAACCTCAGCTTTGGGATTCAACCTAAGTATAATGACTGCAACAGTGAAACACGATGAACATACTACAGTTGTGTACCTACCATAAATGTAGATGTTCAAGTGTATTCACTGTTGCAGTCCAGGTTACCCACCTACCATCCCCCCTTTTCTTTGCTGGGACTTTTCTGTACTTCTCACTTCTATACAACCTATGTGGTGTATTTGCTTGTAGATGAAGGAAATGTTTATTTTACTACATGCTTGTTTTTTGGCATAATTTTTTCCAGCCTACCTATTTGGGGGCACCTGCCATCTGGGGCAAGAAAAACTGAAGAAAATGGCGTCGGTTGCATCTTTTATACCCCTGGTGCACTGACGTCAGGGAAGAGGCGACAGCAACCAACGCCGGACTTAGACTTTGGAGTTCTGGCCAACTGCGGGTAGCCTGCCAGCAGGATAACCCAAGTGTAATGACTGCAACAGTGAATACACTCGAACATCTACATTTATGGTAGGTACACAATTGTACTTTACCACAGCATCAGCCAGCATTGTGGCACAGTCAGCATCATGGAAAGTAATCTGTGCCATCACTATAGTTACCAGGGCAGCAGTCGGCATCATGGAAAGTAGTCTGTGCCATCACTGTAATTACCAGGGCAGCAGTCAGCATCATGGAAAGTAATCTGTGCCATCACTACAGTTACCAGGGTAGCAGTCAGCATTATGGAAAGTAATCTGTGCCATCACTATAGTTACCACAGGATCAGCCAGCATTGTGGCACAGTCAGCATCATGGAAAGTAATCTCTGCCATCACTGCAGTTACCAGGGCAGCAGTCAGCATCATGGAAAGTAATATGTGCCATCACTATAGTTACCAGGGCAGCAGTCAATATCATGGAAAGTAATATGTGCCATCACTATAGTTACCAGGGCAGCAGTCAGTATCATGGAAAGTAATCTATGCCATCACTACAGTTACCAGGGTAGCAGTCAGCATCATGGAAAGTAATCTGTGCCATCACTATAGTTACCACAGGATCAGCCAGCATTGTGGCACAGTCAGCATCATGGAAAGTAATCTCTGCCATCACTGTAATTACCAGGGCAGCAGTCAGCATCATGGAAATTAATTTGTGCCATCACTATAGTTACCAGGGCAGCAGTCAGTATTATGGAAAGTAATATGTGCCATCATTATAGTTACCATGGCAGCAGTCGGCATCATAGAAGGTAATCTGTGCAATCACTGCAGTTACCAGGGCAGCAGTTTAACATACATACCTTGTAAAGTAGTAAGAAAGATGCATTGATTGTTACACAAGGAAATGAGAGATCTTTTGCTCCTAGATCTAGGTCATTAGGATCGGTGAAGTGAAAATCATGCTTTCTAAACTGTTGATGTTAAAGAACATAGTTTGAGGAGGAGGAGGAAATACTTGTGCATTGACCAGTGGAGTACCACAGGGTTTGGTGTTTGACCTTTTATTGTTTGGTATTTTCTCTTCAGAGATAAACATGGATGTGTACCTATGGATAACAAAACATGCAGGTAACTACTAGGTAGATGGTACTTGTACCCTCACCCCTGATGTAGTGATACTACGAGAAGTGCACACACTGTACACTTACTGTACTCCAGTAACAGCCTCATGTTCAGTGTAAAGGAGTGCACTATCCTTTGGAAAGAATGCTATGGATTTAAACTGATGTCCATATACTAAAATTGACACTCCTACAGTGGCTAGGCATAGCCATAGAAAGCAGTCTTCACTTTAATCAGAACATGTCTACAGTGGTTAGAAACATGTCTGGTAGCCCATCTTTTATTTAAGAAATGTCCGGATGATTGAGAGACGTAATTGTGCCTTCGGTTGCAGGGCTCAGCTCAGCCTTTTATACTTAATTATGGAAACATGCTGTACAGTTAGGCATATTTCAGAGATTTGTCTCAAAGAATGAGCGTTGCAGAATTTAAGCTACTTGGGAAAGTTAAGGTATCGTCTTAGTCTTTTCAGTGTTGTGCAGGTTAATGAGGGGTGATCGCTGTCTGCTCTTCAAGGTACCCCTGAATGCAGCCCTTACTGCAGCACTGTACCTAGACAACGCAGCCTACAGCACTAACATCAAGCTGCCAAAATTAAATACAAATGGGAAAATTGTGGATTTAAGTCAGTGTTACAACAACTGCCTTGGTTAAGGGACAGACAGCGATTCTTAGTTAAACAATGCATGGCTCTGCTTTTAAGAAATCAGTCACTACATAATTGTCACCAAGTTTCTAAAAGAGCAGCAACTTGATGCCAAAATTGTGAACCCATGAACCTTTCCCTAACCCTTGTTAATACAGTATGAGTTATGTCTGAAAAGGGGTCTCATTCAGGTGGTCAAGTACACAGGTTGTTGGTGCAGTGATCTGATGTCCCATTTCTACAGATCATTGTTTTTCAAAACCTGTATAGTGGGATATTGGTTAAATGGAGAAAGAGAATTTGCCTATTTCCCCACTATGGTTTGACCATACTTTTAATTTTGTTATAGGTGTATGGCAGAGCAGGGGAGGGGCTTGTACCATGGAAAAACAGTATATTAGTGTTTAGTGTATAACTTTATATCATTCAGGGCTGTCACTTAGTTTGGAGTGCTAGAATACTGACTACTTTTGAGTACAGTCATTTGGCATAACACAAACAGAATACTTTTTGTGGCAGGCTTGATTTTCAAATGTGGCTGAGGACAGTGTACATCTGTTAAAAATTGAAAATCTTTCAGCTTTTCCCCATTAGGGGTCACACAGCAGAACTCCACTCATGATTGGCAGTTGATTTTTATGGTGCCAAGTTGCCACCCTGACGACCAGCCTTCAAAGAAGGCACACCTATTCACACACGCACCTACCTGCATGTCTTTAAACATCACTGGACCATGGGGAGGACATACAGACTCCACACAGAAGGTGCTGTAGCCGAGAATTGAACTGGAGAACCTCTTGCTGTGAGGTGACAATGCTAACCGCTGCACCACCGTGGCCCATCTTGTCTTTTTTGTCTGAAAAGTAATATAATAAACTGGGAGTAGAAAATTTGGTAAAAAAAAAATGGTCAAATTAAACACTGGCAATGTATTCTCTCTACTTCTGCCGTTATGACCAGCTGAAGGAAGTGATTTTTCTATATAGCAGTGATACTGTTGATTTCCTAATCTTTGCCTGTTCTTGGTATGTCCCACCCACAAATATCAGATAAGCAGTCTTCTTTGTAAAAGAAAAACAAACTTGAATGTTAAAGAGGGCAGTCACTTACATACATTGTACACTATTCACTCAAGGCAACACCTAACTTTCCCACTTTGTCCCTTCAACAGCTGTTAGACTCTGACTGAAATGTAGACATGGGAATGAGATGATAGGAATTTCAGAAAGAAAACTGTCCTTTTCAAATGAAACAGTAAGTTGATATGGCTGCTCTGTAGGCATCCATAACATTGTAATGGGAAAGATACCACTGCAGCATAGCCATCTACCCCGGTATTTAGATTCCTAGATGTCTAGTATTTGGCAGAAGCAGATTTTTAAATTATATTGACACTTTTCTTGTTGATTCCGCGGTGGTACGGCAGTAGCATTGTTACCTCACAGCAAGAGGTTCTCCCGTTCGATTCTCGGCTGGGCTTGAAAGTGCCTTCTGTGTGAAGTCTGCATGTCCTCCCCGCAGTTGGGTAGCATTCGAAAGACATGCGTGCATAAATGGGCGTACCTTCGTTGAAGGTTGGGCGTCGAGCTGGCACCTCGGCATTTCATAAAAATCTACTGCCAATCATTAGCGGACCAGAGTTCCGCTGTGGCGACCCATTACCGGGAAAAGCCAAAAAACAAACAATTGACACTTTTCTTGTTGTTTCTAATTAGATTTTCCTCTTATTATTTGGGTTGATTTTAGTCATTTTTTTCTTTGTTATGTCATGCTCTTTGGAATTTTCCTAGCAAGAGGCATTTTGAATGTCATAATTCGACTGTCAGATCCATTGATTTCCTTTTGAATGTTTTAAAGTCGTAGTGTGTTACAGTTGCTAAGTAAATACTACCAGCTTGTTCTAGACAGCCCATCTAATGTATAAATAAGAATAGTCACTGTTTTGCTTCTCCAAATGGCAAACCTTGCTACTAACTGCTAAGGTATCCTTGGAACTTTCCAGATTGCTCACTGACCAACTCTACTCTTCTTTGTTTATCAAATGTCTTGCTTGTAGGCTGTGTCAGTAGCCCTATAGACGACTACAAAGTTTGTCTGATGTGGTCTACTTGTTTTGAATCCATCCTGCCTTGGCTCATGTACCCTAATGATTTCTAGGTTATCAAAAATGCTTTTCGTTTAGCATTAATTTGTTTTCTTACAGTCTCAGTTAGACTGATGGAACAGTAGAGCCTTTGTCTTGCCCCAACTATTTAAACGTAATCATGCCTGTAATCCACGTGCCTTAAAATGTTTCCCTTTTCTTGTGATTTGTTAGTAATGGCAAATAATGCTGTTACCCATTCCCCTGTCGGTTCTTAAAAGATTCTGCAACGTAGTTTCACATGAGCCTTGAGCCGTTGATGGCCACGGTGGTGCAGCAGGTAGCATTGTCGCCTCACAGTAAGAGGTTCTCTAGCGTGATTCTCAGCTGGGGTGCTGTCTGTATGTCTTCCCCTGCGGTTGAGAGAATTTTAAAGACATGCAGGTAGGTTTGTATGTGTGTGCACCTTCAGTGAAGGTTGGGCACCTGGCTGGCAACTGACTACCAGTCAGTCTGCAGACCGGTGATCTGCTGTGGTGACCCCTAACTGAGAAAAGCAGAAATACATTGCTAGTTTCACAAGAGACTTTAGGCTTTGGGAGCTCTTTCAAGGGTTTTCTTCTTTGGAAGAATAAGCCAAGTCCTTAATCTTTGGGCACATTTACTAGGTGAATATGTTGAATGTAAAAAAAAAAAAAAGCTAAGGTTGTCATTTAGCAGCCTTCCTTTTAATAATCTTCTTTCCTGCTCCCATAATTATTTAGCGTTAGACTCCCTCACTTTCTCTGTCCTGTCTCACTTAGTATGATATATACTTTCTTCACTAGAAGGTATTAAGAGTATTGTCAGGTTTCATCCCCTCCCCATTCATGTTTCTTGTGTTGTTAGGCTGTGAAATCCGAATCAGTGGCCAGCATACCTCTCAACCTCTTAATGCAAGAAATCTGGACAAAGCCTAAAATGATGGGGGGATGAAGGTCCAAACATAGGGACAGGTTTTAAATATTGGTCATATAAACTTAGAAAGTTGTTTGATTAACAAGATCTGTGTAAGCATGCATGTTCTGAAGAATATGAAGTCTGAAACTCAAATGTGTGTCATTATTTATTGACTTCAATCTTCAGTGATTTGCCAGATAACCACAATTTTTATGAAGAACAGACCAAAAATACAAGGCAAAAATCTGGACATTCTGTGAAAATCTGGACATTTGAGAGTTATGGTGGCCAGATGATTTCATCTATATTTTGATTACGTTGCTCCATTCTTACAAATCTACCATTTTGCATGTGTAGTTGACTATTTTTCTGGTGGTTCTTGCACTGTGGTTTAGTGGCTGAAGTAATCTTACCACTCATTCAGATCGGAGGGTCATGTGATCTTAAATATGCTGCAGCAAGATTCAGTGTACGTGTGTGTTTGCAACAAGCAGAGGCATGTTATGAAATTGGCTTTTGCCACCGAGAACACATTCCTGATTAATGCTATACTTTCTTATAATATTTCAGAGCTCCTAGACTCACGAATTGTGCTTTGAACATTTGGTTAAGGGTGTGACTCTCTGACACTGAAGTAGCATACTTTTGAAGTTTTGGAAGAGTTGAAGTTCTGAGATTGATGCAGTGTGCTTGTGCAGAGGAATGATCCAGATGTCGATGCAGTGTACTGTCGAAGTTTAGGGGATTAATGTAAAGTTCATACATACTAATGAACTTCCCACGAGAAATGGCAGACATGAGTGCCAGTTGTTCTTGGCTATAAAGTACAAGTGAAAGTAATTCTGTGGCATAAACCAGAATCCGTCCTGTCATTTTATGGAAATAAGACATTTAGGATATAGAATGGTGTTGCACATATGCTCTTAGTGTACCAGTCCAAAAATGATTTAGAACAAAGTTTAAGATGTTCCTTCCATTTTGTTCATAAAACACAAGCTTACATTTATTTAATGCTATTTGTACCACACCATGCTATATAAAAATTCCTAGAATGTTTCCCATCACTTTTCTTTAGCTAAATCATTAAGAATTTTTACTTTGGAATTGGCCTCGTACCCTTGTTTTCTACAAACGAGAATTTTAGGGCAAGGCTTCCCAACTCAAAAACTTTAAAAGAAAGAAAGAATAAACTGTCTGATTTTGGAACATCATGGACAAATCTTAGATGAATCATGAAAGTATGGCCAGTGATGTGATCAGATGTACTGTATTCCCTTATGATCTACAGAGTATTCAAATAGCTATGTTAACTGTCAACTAAAATAGCTCTTATTTTCCAAACTGAAGAGAGATATTATGTTCTTTCAAACTTTTATTCCTATTGGTTGTGGGTAAGTATACCCCAGTGATGTTTATGCTGAATATTTAATGTTGATAGTAAGCTAGGAGACTCAGGAGAGGTCATATCTCCTAGAAGAAACAGTCCAGTGGAGCATTTCCTGAAACCATTTGATGTTTATCTAATTTTTTTTTTGTTCTTTTACTGCAGGCCTTCACATCCCCTGTTAGATCAGCGTGTTCCCCACTACACATCCTTTGGCACAGTAGGGGAGTGGCTTCAATCCATCAAAATGGGACGCTACGAGGAGAACTTTGTCAATGCAGGCTTTAGTTCCTTTGACCTTATCTGCCAGATCTCTACAGAGTGAGTACAGTGAAAAAATGGACCAGAAATGAATTATAAACTGAGTAGTAGGAAGTGAGTGGTGCTTGAATAGTATTTGATTTTCAGTAAGTTGAGTTCTATAGAATGCTGTCTGCATTTTGGAAGCTATAGATGATACTGGACATTAATGTTGGGAAACAACCTGCAAATGTTTTCGGGGGGGGGGGGGGGGATACTGTCATATTTTATGTGTACCCTCAGATGTGATAGTGGGGGACTACAAATGTATTTACCCTTTTGGAAAAAGTCCTACCCACCTACCTGTATTTTTGAATTACTTTACATTAGCTCAGTCTTCTTGGTGTGACCCTGTAAATGTGATAATTTTTAGTTTTAGATGTGAAACCATGTGGCCTGAACCAGCACTGATAGATAAGGTCAACCAGTTGAATTTCAGTGAAAGCATGTGGCCTGAGCAACAGTAATAGATAGAATCACCTGAGCGACAGTAATAGATAGAATCAGCCCACTGAATCTCATTGAAACTGTGTGACCTGAGCCACAGTGAGAGATGAAATCAGTCCACTGAATCTCCGTGAAACCATGTAGCCACAGCCACAGTGATAGACTCATCCCATTAAATCCCAGCTTGACTGAGCAGCCTGCTCTATTAATCTGACTGTGGGATTTTTTTTTATATATAACTTTTGTGGGAGGCAAAGATCATTGCAACTTGTTCACAGGTGTAACATCTGCAGTCAGCATTCCCACTTTCCTGCATGCTGGATAAGCTCCTAATCCAGTTTGTCTACTTAAGTCTCAGGTTCATAGGTTGGTACTAGGCTATCGGCCCTAGGGCCTATACAAGCCTAGCCATAACAATTCCTTGGCTATTCCTTCCCACACTATTTACTTCCCTGGACCCCTGTCTAGCAGGGCGACTGACATGATCCCCGGAGTGAATTTCCTTTCACTCATCCAATCGTCAGGGTTCCTTTTGAAGAGGGCCAAAGAGGTGCTCTGCTTGACATGCATGGGCAGTCTATTCCAGAGTCTGGGGAGTCTCTGGGTCAGGGACCTATCCCTCCAGCATGTTTTGTTTATTGTGATGTCATGGTTTATATCCCTAGAGCGTCTGGCTCTGAGGGATTGGGATCTTTAAGTGTAGCATGTCCAACAGCTCTGGGTTTGACATGGCCTTGTATGTTAAGCAGAGATCACCTCTCAGTAGACAATATGCAACAGAGTATAGCTGGAGTTTTTAAGGCGGTCAGCATAGGGCATCTGCTTTAAGCCTGTGATTCTTTTAGTGAGGTATTTCTGCAGCCTTTCCAGTTCTTGCCAATGTTTTGAGAGGTACATACCAAATGGGGCATTGTATTCTATAATGGGTCTAATGAGGGATGAGTACAGTGGGACAATGACCTCCTTTTTTCTGGATGAAAAGCCCTTAGTGATGAGGTGTGCCACATAGAAGGATTTCCTGACTGTTGTGGCGATGTGGTTATCGAAGCTGAGACCACTGTCCACCTGAACAGAACCCATATTAGAAAATGCCATGGTGTAGGTGGCAAGAAGATATATAAAGTCTTGTGTACTGAGACTGGTGCAAGTCTGAAACTGTGTAATGACGAGTATGCTCTGTGTGGCATTGGTGATGAAAGTGGAAGGGTCAGCATTTGCAAGGCTTTATCTCATGACAAGTTTTGTTTCTTTCACATATTTCCATCGACTGGAGGCACTTCATATTCCGTGTTGTTAAGTACCATGTGAGACATTTTATGAACATTTACCAAAAGTGAGACTTGGACGAATTTTCTTATGGGTTTGTTTTCTGTAGGGCATGAACCTTTGTCATTTCTAGAATTGATAGCAGAATGTAGGAGAAACTTAAATTAATGAAAAGACATGAGATCCTAAGAAAACTGTATTTTTTTCCCTTTCCTTGCAGAGACCTTCTCAGAATAGGTGTGACCTTGGCAGGACACCAAAAGAAAATTTTAACCAGCATACAAAGTATGAGGGCACAAATGAAGACTCCGCCTCCTGGGCGATACTGACTAATGGCCTTCTGGGACCTGGAACCTTCATGACATGGGCTTCAATACTCGTTATGCAAAAATGGCCTGGAGTAGCCTTCTCCAGTTTTAATCCTTTTTCTACCTTAAAGCCGATGAGACTGTTTGTTTTAAGAAGGAGATATTTTGTCTTTATGTGCCTCTGGGAGGAAAGTGGTTTTCTCCTTAAGCCTGAAGGCAAAGTAAATATTGCACTTTGCAAACTCTTATAGGGGACTGACTTCTGGACCTGCTGTCTGTGAAGGTCAAAGGTGAAATGGTATAGTCATAGAAGATGTGATTGCTGTATATGAAGAGGCTTTTACCATTGGACTCAGTTGATACTCGTGAGAGTAGGTTTGCATCCAGTACTACAGCTGCAGACAGTAAAAAAGAAATAAAAGTCATGGACACAAGATGAAACTTTTTTGTGCTGATGCTATTTTTCTAGAGAACTGCAAACCTATTGCTGTTAAGTGATGCTCGAAGTGCATCACATTCTCCGAGGGACCTCATGATGGTACCATAAAGGCATAATAATTTATGGAAGTAAAGTCTACTTGTCATATTGTGGTTCACTCGTAGTTTTTACGAGACAGCATCTATCACAGTCCATACTTGGTTTCAGAAACCATGCTCACAGCAGCAAGACCACAGAAGTCAGAACTACCAAAGAACTATGTCGCCAGCCTGAGCTGGCGGAGATCGTGCAGCACTATGAAACCAGACTGCTTGCGTGCTATTAATCTTCATATTGAAGATGTAGAATACCAAATCGGGGACACTAGATGAACCTACATTGGGGAATGGGAGATTTATAGTAGTTTATGTACTTGCTGTTTTTATTTTTTAACGTTCCCAATAGTTTAGCTAGCCGATTTGCAGTTCTAGGCACTGCTGTCAGCATTCTTTGTGTCCTAAAGACACACTTTGGCCACATGCTAAGACCAAATGTACAGTTCTCTTCCCCCATCACTCCTTAAATGAAACTGGTTGCCAAAGCTGACTTGGGTGCCTCACATTCTCTCTGGAATTACTTGGTTAAAGCATTGGCCCGTATTTGCACAGAACTATGCAGATATTGCAGTCATTAGGTTACTTACAAAATTGATTTGGAACTTACACACATTATGTTTTGTTCTTCTTTTGTTTGGGATTCTGAAACTTAATGGGTAAGTCTCAAAAAAAGAAAAAATAATGTAAAGGAAACATTCCTAGAAACATGCATTTGGTCAACACAATTTCTATGTCTGGTTACCAGTACTATAGACATAAAGTACCAGAGGCCATACAGAATATAGCCATTACCCATTCACAGTATTGCTGTCTCTCAGAAGTAAAATACAGTGATTAATTAATTATGTCAACAACAACAAAAAAAAGAATTGGCGACACACATATACCCATTAGCCTGTGTTGGGAGAGGGGGAAAGTCACATGTTAACAGTAAAATACAAACCAAATCGCTTCTCTTATGTGGCCTTGGACTGGTCGTGTCTTGCAGGAAATAAAGTGCTAGAATATATGTTAAAGCTCAGTTGTCAAATAAATAATAACTACTGTGCATTTAACAATTCTGTCTAAAAAGTCATGTTCAGAGGGCCACATGACCACTGAATTTTGTGTGCCTATCTTGTACAGTTGTATAAAATGGCCACCATTTCAGGTTTTGGCCACTAAATATTTACGTCTGGTGGCCATAGGACTACCAAACTTGAAAAGACTTTTTTTTTTACACTTTGTGCTGAATGTTTCACATTGTAACTAATGCCAATCAAGACTTAAATATATTGTATACACTTGTTACAAAATGAGACTGGTATTAAAACCATGACTTCTTGTTTTGTTATATTTGGTTCTCCTTTTTATCAGTTGTGTAGCTTGGTTTTATGTGTTCTCTAAGGTGAAGATTATAGTCTTGTGTGTTAGAAACTGTGACAGTTAACCAATTAGCTTAATGTTTACTGTTAGGTAAACTTACCAAGCAATTCATGTCCTTTTTCAGGATAACCCAACAGATGGTGATGGTGGTAGTGAAAGTGGCAAAGAGAAGTTTAAGAAGAAACAAGTATAAAACAAACCCCTTGAAACATAGCAATTAGAGCAGCTCAGTTTGTTCATTAATTGTTTTGCTGTAATGGTAAAATCACATTTACCGACTGTAAAAATAATGATTCGGTATATACAGAGAGAAACTATACTGAACGGTTCGTTTTGATGGTGAGAAGTTGTACAGTCTACATCAGTTTCCAAACAATCTGTCAAAGAGGGGTACATAAAACAATGCAAGATGTGAGAAAATTCAGGGAAAATCCACAGCTGGAGCTCAGATTCACCAGGAAGCTATGTAGGTGTCCTTTAAGGAAATATACCAACTACTGTATGCTTGCTGTCGCCTGATTAACAACAGTGTTGTAGGGGACAGTATGCCCTTTAGTAACCATTTCTGATAAAGTTTACAGGGGATAAAACCAAACTGATGTGTTTTTACAATATGCTCTTCCTAAAGAGAACAGCTACATGGAGCCGATTCAGATTAAAGATTTAACTCCAGGCACATCAGTAGTCTGTTTTATGGTGTAAGTGGATCTCTTGGCATGATTCATGGACAGGAGTAGAATAGGAATGCCAGATGCTTTTCACCTTTCATAGAGTATTACTAATTAGCACTAGCCTGGTTATTCATGCTGATATGAACATTGGCCATGGAGATAGGATTAATAGTCAGCACTCCATTCCAGCAACATAACATTTGTTAGTCAGCATAGTCATTGCTGGCTGCTTCCCTACTTCTGAGTATACTGTGCCCTTTTTAAGGTTTAGTTTACTGTGCCTCTGTCTAATAGTGACATGGGAGTAATCCCTGGGACAAACCTACAATCCCCCATCCACTTATCGAGATTCCTCTTGAAGAGATTCAGTGAGGTGCTGTGCCTCACATGAACTGGAATTCTATTCCAGAGCGAAGGGAGCCTCTGGGTTATGAACCTCTCCCTCCAGCAAGTTCTATTTATTTCTGTGCTGAGGTTCAAGTCCCTAGAGTGTGTGGCTCTAAGGGATTTAGATTTACTGAGGTGGAGCATGTCCATTAATTCTGGATTTGACATAGCTTTGTATGTCAGGCATAGATCGCCTCGAAGTAGACGGTATGCAACTGAGTAGAGCTGGAGTTTTTTTAACCGAGCAGCATATGGCATCTGTTTGAGACCTTTAATCCTCTTGGTGAGATACTTTTGGGGTCTTTCTAATTGCTGCAGGTGTCGGGTAAGGTACATTCCAAAAGGGGCATTGTATTCTATGATGGGCCTGATGAGGGATGAATAAAGGGGCACGATTACCTCTCTTGATCTAGATGTGAAACCCTTCGTGATGAGGTGGGCTATATAGAAGGTCTTTCTAACCACTTTGGCAATGTGGTTTTCAAAGGAGAGATTGCTATCAACTTGGGTCCCCAGGTCCCTAATAACTTTCTCTGTACTTAATGGGTTTCCGCCTGTGTGGTAATTTGTGGGCACATTGTTTTTGCCAAAGGGTATGACTATTCATTTTTTGGCGTTTAGCTTTAAACCATGGCGCTGGCACCAGTTATCTGTCTCTGTGAGACCTTTTTGAAGGATGTTTGTGTCAGCTGGAGAGTTGATTATAGCGCCCAGTTTGCAGTCGTCTGCGAACTTGGTGAGCCATAGTCCTCCCACGTTTGCCTGTACCTCGGAAAAGTATATACCAAACAAGAGTGGTCCCAGGACAGAACCCTGTGGGACACCACTTGTGACCGGGATGTTCATCGTGCATACAGCTGCAGTCATTACAGATGGGTTCTCCTGCCGTCAGGCGGGTCCTCGGTCGGCCGAATTCCAAAGTCTAGGTCCGGCGTCGGTTGTTGTTGCTTTCTTTCCTGACGTCAGTGCGACAGGGGTATATAAGACACAGCCGACGCCATTTTCTTCAGTCTTTTTTGCCACGCGGTGCCCGAAGCAGAAGCAGTTCGCAAGGGCCGGTCGGCCAGCTCCTGAAATTACGAAAATTTGGAAACCGAAGTCTTCTTTAAAGCTAAGTACCCCGTTGGGGAAACTTTTCTTGCCTCAGACCGATGTCAGACAAAGTTAACAATTGTATTTCTTGTGGGAAGCAAATACCGCATAAGGATTTCCATTCCCTCTGTATACCTTGTTTAGGCCCAGACCACGACGTCTCGGGCTGTCGCTTTTGTGCTACTTTCAATAAATGCACTATTAAGCGTCGGGCGGAGTTCGCCCAGCACTTTTTTGGTAAAGCTTTTAATTATAAAATGTCGTCGGAGACTCCGACTACTGTTTTGTCCAAAAAACGCAAGGACAAAGACCGGCACGCGAGGTCCGCGGTCTCCACCGACACCACACCAAAACCGGCTACACGTGGTCCGGTTCTCAGCGAGGTGCCTATGCAGCCCCTGACTACCGACGACACTTCTCTGGCGGTGTCTTCTGTAATCGAGACCGCAGGTTCCTCGGCCCATACCCTGACTACAGCTACCGAAGCCACTGTGAGTGTAGAGCCTCTTAATGTGGACAGGTCCACTTCCACCCATGGTGTCTTCAGACCTTCTTCCTTTTCCATAAAGGCCTTTACTAAGTCTAAATCAGCCATGCATTCCAAGAGGCCTGTTGCACAGGGCCCATCTCCAGGCCCCATGCCTAAAAAGCAGATGCTCAAAATGGCTGAGGATTTAATTACTCTTATCAGGGGTTCCCAACCCCCTCCGGACAAGAGACCCAGAGTGGAGGAAGATTCTCCCTCTTCTGACCAGGGCTCCATTATTTCAGAACATTCTGATGAAGAGGAACACTCGTACTCCCCTTTTGAAGATTCTGATGCAGAGCAGTCCATTCCTTCTGTATCCCCACAGAGGATTTTTCTTTCGGGAAACCTTGCATACCTTGAGGGAACACTTCCATTGGGAAGGCCAAGATTTTCAGATTCCAAGAAAAGGCTTAGGGAATTTCTTTTGCTACCTCAGCACAGACCTCTGGCGATACCTCCTGTCTTGGACATACTTGATGATGTTTACTCGGAGGCTTGCCTTAATCCGGATTCCCTGCCTCCTGCCCCAGTCAAGCCTGATAGGTACTACAGAGATCCTAACTCACACCAATTTCTTTACAAAAGCCATAATGCTGACCCTGAAACCATTTCTCAAGGCCCCAAGGGAATGAAGGCCTCTACTGCTAAGAATCCATTACCTTCCGAGAGAGAGTCTAGATCTTTAGAAAGGTGGGGAAAAAACATATATACCTCGGCCACCCTAGCCATGAGGGCCTTAAATTGTCAGTTCCATATGCTTAAATATCAGCAGTTTCTGTTATCACAATTAAGGAATAAAATGTCACAACCTGAACAACCAGATTTGAAGGAGTTGCAGGATATGATGCATAGTGCAGAACAAGTGGGTAAACACACCTTACAATGTGGCTATGATGCTCTAGAGGCCTCAAGTAGAGCTGCTGTTACAGGATCAGTCATTCGTAGACATGCATGGGTTAGGGAACAAACCTTGCCTGATCATGTTAAAGCTAAACTACTAGATGCTCCTTTACAAAAGGATGTATTATTTGGTACTAATGCTGAGGAGATACTACAGAAAATGGAAGAAAAAGCTAAATCTATGCAAACTGTCAAAGCTTTTCTACAGGTACAACCACCACGTTTTAGCAGAAATTGGCCTTCAAAAAACTGGTCCTTTCCAGCCACGGACAAGCCCCAAACAGGTAGATACAGGCGCACAAGGGGCAGAGGACAATCTCAAGGATCATATAGAGGCAGACAATGGCAATCTCCAGTACCAAGAGGTGGCGAAGACAGTGCACAACAATACAGGAAACAAACCCAATGACTTTCCCCTTTGCATGCCAAGCAAGGCTCAGGTAGCAGCACCCTTGGGAGGAAAGCTGGCATTATTTTCAAAAAATTGGCATATTGTCACAAAAGACAAATGGATCCTGGACATTATAAACAGAGGCTACAGATTTCATTTTCACACTCTTCCAAAAATGAGAGGCATGCCGAACCTGCCACACAATCAAAGGGCAGAGGCTGAAAGCTATTCAAGAGGTACCTACTCACGAACAAGGTCAAGGTTTTTATTCCAGACTATTCCTGGTACCAAGGAAGGGAACCGATTGGAGACCCATTTTGGACTTATCCATCCTAAACACATTTCTACTCGTACCAAAATTCAAGATGCTCACTTTACAGCAGCTTCTTCCCATGCTGGGCAAGGAGTCTTGGCTGGTAACATTGGACCTCAAGGAGGCATACCTGCATGTCCCAATCAGACAAAGCTGCAGAAGATACCTCAGATTTCTTGCAGGTTCAATCCACTATCAATTCTCTGCATTGCCCTTTGGCTTATCTGCTGCACCCAGAGTATTCACGAAATGCCTGGCATCAGTAATTGCCTACTGCAGACTTCAAGGGATGCAAATTTACCCTTATTTGGATGATTGCCTGATCCAAGCGGACAGCAAACACATACTTCTGGAACATCTGGCTTATGTAACACGGTTATTGAATTCTCTGGGATACACAGTCAACAAAGAGAAATCCAGGCTAACACCATCTCAGAAAATAATTTTCCTGGGTGCCAACTTGTACACAAACACCCAGATGGCCTATCTTATGCCAGAAAAACAGGGGCAACTAACTCAGTACTTCAAGATGCTAGCAAATTGTACCAGGCTAACTGCAAGGAAAATCTTGCAGGCTCTGGGCTTCATGGCATCTTGCATTCTTCTAATCCCATGTGCAAAGTTGCATATGAGGAAACTTCAGTGGTACCTAAAAAACCTATGGTCTCAACACAGCCACAGTTTGGAAACAATAATACCACTAATTCCATGTTTGCAAAAGGAATTTCTATGGTGGGCCCAAGCATGCCAAACAAACACAGGTCTACCATTCTGCAAGCCTCAAGCAAATCAAGTCATCACAACAGACGCCTCAGACTACGCCTGGGGGGCACACATGACAGACAGGTGCAGTCAGGGCAAATGGTCCCAAAAGGAAAAGCACCTTCACATCAATCAAAAGGAAATGCTAGCAGTGATAAATGCAATTACAGCTTTCAAGGACCTCCTGCATCCAGGGCAATTATTGATAAGAACAGACAACACCACAGTAATGTGGTACATAAACAAGGAGGAACACATTCATACCCCCTGTGCAGGCTGGCCATGTCACTTTGGAACATAGCTCTGGAATGGCAAATCGAGCTTCAAGCACAGTACCTGCCAGGTTTGGAAAACACACTGGCAGACAATCTAAGCAGAAATATGACAGATCCGCACGAATGGAAGTTGCATCCTCAAGTGTTTACCAAGATAATCCAAGCGTGGGGAAGGCCAGACATAGATCTCTTTGCCTCCCACAAGAATCATCAATTGACAAAATTATGCTCAAGGACATTTCATCCACAGGCCTGGAGAGTGGGCGCCCTTTCTTTCAGTTGGGCAGCACGGACAGTTTACGCCTTCCCACCTTTGCCTCTACTGCCCAAGGTGCTCTTGAAAGCAAGAGCAGACAGACCAAAGATGATACTGATTGCTCCAGACTGGCCAAGACAACACTAGTACCCACTCCTGAAGAGCCTAACACATTCTCCTCCCTGGACCCTACCTCTAATGCCTCTTCTCCTGACTCAGCACAGCTACAAAACTCTTCACAGTCAGCTGAAAACACTCAATCTGGCTGCATGGAAAATTCCTTAACACCACAACAGACCCTACTCTCCAAGGAGGTGCAGGATGTCATTTTGGAGGCCAGAAGGCCATCTACTAGAAAAGCTTACTCCGCAAAATGGAAATGGTTTTGTGCTTGGAATGAGAAAAAGGGCCAGGATCCTAGAAAGCTGAATTTGCCTGAGATATTACAGTATCTAGCTGAGCTGTTGAACAGTGGACTTTCATTTTCCTCCATCAAAATCCATGCCTCAGCCATTTCTGCAGAATACAACACTGATCTACCTTTATTCTCTCACCCACTCTTAAGGCAGTTCCACAGAGGGGCTAAGAATATAAGACCTCCAAGGAAACAACCAATACCAGCCTGGGATCTTAATTACATTCTAGAAAAATTAACATTGCCCCCCTTTGAACCAGCTGCCTCAACAGATTTGCAATATTTGTCCTGGAAAACAGCTTTCCTTCTGGCTATTACCTCAGCTCGTAGGGTCTCGGAACTACAAGCCCTCATGGCTGTGCAGCCCTTTCTCATCTTCCATCAGGACAGGGTTTCCCTACGAACCAACCCGTCATTTATGCCTAAGGTAGTATCCAGGGTAGCTTTAAATCAGGCCATACACTTACCTACCTTTTACCCCAATCCTCAAAACAAAGGGGAAAGGCTGCTACATTCCTTAGACATCTATAGACAGCTACGTTACTATTTGGACAGAACAAAGCCTTTCAGGAAATCAGAACAACTCTTTGTGTCCTATGCTGTAGGAGCTCAAGGGAAGCCAGTTTCCAAACAGACTATTTCAAAATGGATAGGCCACTGCATACGGTTTTGTTACTCCTTTCATGGTAAATCTGTACCTGCAGGCATCAGATCCCACTCCACAAGGGCCACAGCTACCTCTGCAGCCTTCCTCAGAGGAGTCCCTACCAAAGATATTTTGGAGGCAGCCACTTGGAGTTCTGTACATACCTTCACTAAACACTACCACCTACCTTTATACTCCAAAACTAGAGTAGGCTTTGCCACTGCTGTGTTGCAGGGCATTCTGGCTCCTCCCAGTTCCACCTAGTGCCTACCATCCTGTGCATAGCTTTGGGATTCTACCCATCTGTAATGACTGCAGCTGTATGCATGATGAACATAGTACAGTTTTGTACCTACCATAAATGTAGATGTTCGAGTGCTAATACAGCTGCAGTCCAGGTTTCCCTCCCTCCTTCCCCTCTGGGTACAGACCTAGTGGCTAACTCCTCATCTTACAACCTGATTGGGTTATCCTTCTATGGTGTATTTGCTTGCAACTACTGATTTTTGATTATATTGCATTGCATGATTATATATAATATATAATATATATATATATAATATATAATATATATATATATATATATATATATATATATTGCCTTCCTTCTGGGGGCACCTGACATCTGGGGCAAGAAAGACTGAAGAAAATGGCGTCGGCTGTGTCTTATATACCCCTGTCGCACTGACGTCAGGAAAGAAAGCAACAACAACCGACGCCGGACCTAGACTTTGGAATTCGGCCGACCGAGGACCCGCCTGACGGCAGGAGAACCCATCTGTAATGACTGCAGCTGTATTAGCACTCGAACATCTACATTTATGGTAGGTACAAAACTGTACTTTTCGAGTCTGACATGGCTCCAGCAACTCTCACTCTGTGGGTTCTGTCTTTGAGCCAGTTTGCGACCCATCTTGTGACATAGGGGTTTATATTTAAGCTGGATAGCTTATCTTTGATGCCCGAGTGGGGTATTGTGTCAAATGCCTTTGCAAGGTCCAGATAGGCTGTGTGGACGACCTTCCCTTCATCTATGGCTTTGGTGACTGTTTCAAAGAAGTCAACCAGGTTCAAAAGGCAGGATCTGCCCTTGACAAAGCCGAACTGGGTAGAATCTAGTGTCTGTAGGTACCCAATGTCTTTGTTTATGAGCTCCATGATGATCCTCTCCATAGCCTTGCAGACTAAGCTAGTCAGGCTTATGGAGCGATGGTTTCCAGGGTCCGTAGAGGCTCCACCTGTGTGGAGTGGGACCACTGTTGCTGTACGCCATTCTGTGGGCACATATCCTGTAGTGAGGCTGAGATTGTATAGCTGTTTTATTTGAGGGATTAGTTCCTCTTGGAGTTCATGTAGGATGCAACCTGGGATGCCATCTGGTCCCATGGAAGCAGTGTTTTTTGCTTTGGAGAGGGCAGCCTTCACCTGAGCATCTGAGATGTTTGGGAGGCAGCCCTCTGCCGGGATAGATACTTGCTCTTTTGGGGGGGGGGGGGGGTGTTTGCACTGAACCTGTCAGCCAGGATATTGGCGATGTCTGTGGGTTCAGTGTATTTTTTGTCGTTTAGAATCAACTCAGAACAAGTTTGGGAGTTGCATCCCAGGTTTCTAACATAACTGAAAAAAGCCTTATGATTGTCTTTGGTGTCCTGTGCAATTTAGAACAGAAGTGCTGTTCTCGTGTACACACTTCTGTCTTCACCTGTCCCATGTTAGAAAAGAAGTGCTGTTCTCATGTACAAACTTTTGTCTTCACCTGCTCCATATTAGAACAGAAGTGCTGTTCTCATGTACAGACGTTTGTCTTCGCCTGTCCCATATTAGAACAGAAGTAGTGCTGTCTTCATATTGAGCCCTTTGTCCTCACCTGGTGTATAGTTGATCATTTCTGACATTTCACTCTACTCCAGGAGATGAAGATATGCCACAACAAATTGTAAGCCCTGGGTACTTGTAGGGTTTTAATGTTAGTATTGGATGTTTCAAGATGTGGATACAGTTTGCATTGCTCTGACACTTTATTTGGGTTTCTGGCACATTCCAGATGATAGCTCATCCTCTGCACTTCTTGGTAAAATGTCACCCCCCCTTACACACACACACAGGACAGGACAAATCTGCAGCTACATGGCCTACTGAATGAGTTGTGATTAAGGCCCAGTTTAACAAATCCCTATCTGTTGAAACTATATCTCATGAAACCTTAAGGTATGTAATACAGGAAAACACATGCAGTAAGAATCCAGGGTTAGCAAACAATTTTTTATTTTTATTTAACATTTGTTTACTGGGAAAGTCCAACTTGGAACGAGCCAATTTTCAGCGGAGGCCCAGGGAGAAAAGCTCCAGACGCATGTCTTTGTGACATGGGTGGAAATCGGAGCACCCAGACAAAACCCACACAAACACAGGGAGGGCATGCAGACTCCACACAGGAGGCACCCCAGCCGAGAGTCAAACTGGAGAACCTCTTGCTGTGAAACAAATCTAACCTCTGCACCACTGCTCTGTCCACTGTCCAAACAATGTCATTAATTAGCTTTTGTGTATCCTCACTGTCCTAGTTCTGTTTGATAGGTGCACAAGACAGCAGTTTTTAGAGTGTGCTTTCAGTGCTGCCAAGAGGTACAAGTATAGAAGCCTAACCACTTTAGCTTTGTAACCTGCATGTCGGGTAGGCTGCTTGTCATTCAGTCTGTGGTGCTTCTGGATGATCATTAGCTGTCAGCGGTTCACTGATAGAGCAGCCCTCAGAATTGTGGTGTGCTGTTCTCACCACTGATTTGGCAGTAACACAGTAGATTACTGTATGAGGAGTCTGTAGACATATCAGTGGGGAATGAGGTACATTTCAGCAGATGCTGTCCCCTCATGGGAAATGGGCTTTGAGGTTCAGTGTTGTGCTTCCGGCTGAAGACACTAAATATAAATCAAGTCATGCTCTCAGTGCCTTATTGTGTTAACTTTTTGCTCTGTTGCTGTTTTGTCTGCAGACAAATCTTACTTTTGCTCTAGTTATGTGTTATGCAGGGGTGGCAGATCCTGTTGCAGATCAACATAGGTAGGGCATGTCTGAGTAGTTGGTTGCTGTGACCCACATGAAACTTCATTTGTCCGTGTGTTAGCCAACTCCTGTTTTTCTCCTTTCCTTCAGAATCCTGGCATACTGCCATTGTAATGTCTCCATTGCAGAGGTGTATGTGCTGTCCTCCTATCCACAAAACAATCTCGCATTATGCATCATATAGGAGTTGGGATGTCTGTCCCTGTTGTACAACTTCCATGTATTGGCCACCAACAGTGCATATTAATTCATTAACGCAAATCAGCAGCGTTATGAGTAAAAATGCATTCCAGAGCTGATGGTCAGATGCCTTAGTCAGTGGTGAGATGTAGGATGTCTGTGGAGTGTTTGCAACATTCACTGTAGAGCTGTATCTCGTTTGTGGAAGCTGTATATCATAAAACTGACAAGACATTTCGTCTGTGGAAGGTAATGCAGCTGTCTTTGACAGGATGATAATATGTCTGTAGAAAAGGCATGGCATTTAGTGATAATGTGTGTGTTATTAGATGATATTTATACTGAAGCCTCTACACTGGCACATTTTTACAAATGAGCAGATACATGCCTAATGAAAACCAGTCTCTATGTAGTTCTGTTTACTGCAGTGGCAGATCTGGCTTTCACATAGATAACTGTTTTAAGGAATGGAGACAATTTACTTGGTATCTTAGCTGCAATTTGGAGGAAAAAGACCTTGAAAACTACTCAAATGTTATTTAGAGCAGAAAGACATCTGTGGAAAATGCATTAATTGATAGTAGGGATCTGTGGAAAATGCAGTGAATTACTAAAAAGAATAAACTTTTTCTTAACTTAAGGAAGGATAGGATCATATTTCTTGTTGGACACAGTTTATGATGTTCCCATTTGTAACAAAATGCATTCAGACTGGTCTGTCATCTGCTTGCAATTAACTTTATTTTTATGGAAGACCTGTGTCTGGTCAAAGTAGTTTACTAATGCTGGTTATACCATTTCCTTTTATAACGTGGTCATTTCATCAACAACCCTTGTACTGAAATGCATATTTCTTTTACTTTTTAATCCTCCACCAAAAATTTATTTTATTGTCTAGCAAAAAGCAACACATCTCAGCACAGTCTCCCATATTCCTGTTTAGCACCTCTCAAATCTGTTTTGCATAGACCATTCACCATCCTGACTTGTACATATTTAAGTCTTGTGACTTATTTTAAACTTTGCCCAAACATGAATTCTGACAATCCAAATCACATCTTATATGTTTAATTTTTCACACAAACTTTTAACAGATTTTCACTAAGTACAGCTGACTACATTCATATTGAATTTGTCATCAAACATAGGCCTTACCTGCCTATATTTGGATGGAACTGCCTAGGTAAACATACATGCTTGTTACACTTCCTGTGACAAGGGCATCTATTTTTACCGAATCTGTCTCAGAGTACCTTACCAGGAATCGGGCCTCATTTTTTGTTCTGCAGATATTTTCTGTTTGTGCTTCCCTTCGGTATGAAACCAGTCACATACACAGAATAGCTGATGTCCTTCTATTCTCATGTTGCAGTACTCTAACATGAGGGATCCTCCGCCTTAGGCAGGCCATACGTCCAGCTCATGTACAAAAGCTTAGCCTGGTTGCTCTATGGTGAATGGGATGTCACACGCAGGGACCATAAGCCATGAGCCGTAAATGTGATGCCCACATGCACAGACCTCAGAAATTCTCTGCTGCCAGTCCAGTGTCAGCTCACTCATTCTGCTCTGTGCAAGTGACTCCTGAAAAGATAAGTACCCCACTGGGGAATTTTTCTCTTTTTTTTCTCTGCTAGCTTAGGTTGCTGTATATTCTTCCCTTAGCTGATTCCATCCATGTCATCGAGGAAGGGGAAAATGTAAGTGCATTTGAAAAATTCCACACAAAGACAGCCACAACCTCTGCTTATTCTGCTTAGGGCCTTCCCATGACTACAAAGCATGCACCATCTGCCAGTCTTTTGTTCCAAAAACACTGTACAGCCATCTCACAGCCCTAAAGCTTTCCATGGAGAACTAATGACTCAAACACATTGCCTTAGGTATGGAATTGGAACCGGCCATTTCAGCAGAACCGCTGAAAAAGAAGGTCAAAGTAGCTAGGCCAGATACAGAGACTGTGACTCCGAGTACGGACGTCCCACCAGCTGCTGGTTTAGGGGCTGAGGTATGTCCAATAGGCTTGGTGACTTCAGCGGGTACCACTTTGGATGCCGCTTTAATTTCTCCAGCCTGCATGTCTGCAGAGGTTGTAGCGATGTCAGCCTCCAGTGTAGGGAGCCAGGGTCACCCAAATGGTTAGCCTTACCATCCATCCCTGAGGAAGATGCTTCTAGTCCTAGGCTGACATCAGACACTAAGCCTTCACCTACTCAGCCTGGACCTAATACTCCTTCTCTGAAAAGGAAACCGAAGTCTAAACATCTGTCTCCTCTATCAGAGGATTTTCCTGATTGGCAGGCATTTTTCCAATCTCTGTTTCAGGCCTTCTTGGCTCTGAGGCCTACTTCCTCACAGACACCTGCTTCTGCTAGCCCATTGCTACATCCACAGACCCATGATGAATATTCTTCTTCTTCTTCTGATGAGTCCATCTCCTATGCCTCACAGCTAGCTTCTTCCCTGGATCACTGTTGTCCAAATGAGAATTCATTGGAAGGCGTTTCCCCACCTGAGGACATCACCTTTGAGGAAACTATTTGCAAAATAAAGGAATACTTTAAATGGGATTCCACACAAATGACAGAAGTACAGAAGAGGTATTATGAGCTTTTGCAGATGGAATCCCCCTCCCCCTCCTCCTCAGCCATCCCTGCAGTAACTCCAGCCTATTTGGATGCTTTTGCCTCAGCTTCCAAGACTCCAGAGTCTCAGACACCTGCCCCTAAAAGACCAGACAAGTTCTATAAAGTTTCTGATGACTTCAAATGCCTTATTAAGCCTCCCATGGCAGACCCAGCTGTTATTGCTGTCTCTGCAGACAAACACTCCAGACAGCTACCCTCTTCTTCCCTACTGTCATCAGATAACGATAGCAAAGTGATGGACAGGTTAGGAAAAAAAATTATAGTTCTTCAACCTTGGCCTTTAGAGCCATTAATTACCAAACTTGTATGGTAAAATATGCTTTAGACCTAGCTTCACAAACCATGGATCTGTTGTCCTCCATTCCAGATTCTCCCACTAAACCACAAGTTGCCTCTAAACTTTCTTTAGCTGCACAAGTCACGAGACACTCCATTAAATGCAGCTGTGATGCTGCAGAAGCATCAGCTAGGTCAGCTGCATCAGCATCAGTCCTTCGTAGGTACTCCTGGCTCAGCCTACAGGCTACTGTCAGATGACTTCAAAAACAAGATTATGGATGCCCCTCTTGACAATAAGTTCCTGCTTGGAAAACAGTCAGCAGAATTGTTTAAAAAATGTACAGGGGAAGAGCTAGGAGCTGCAGGACCTCATGCACCTCTTTGTCTCACCATTGCCTAAGTTTCACAGAAACTACCCTGCCAAACCAGGTTTTGTCAGGAAGGCCTCTGCACCTCTTACTTCCAAATCCAGAAAAGGTGCAAGGAAACCTTACTCTACCAGATCTAGCACCTCTCAGACTAATAGGTTCATAGGTTCATAGGTTTATACTAGGCTATCTGCCCTAAGGCATTTATAAGCCTAGCCCAAATTTTTGTGGCTTACGCCACCCCTTATATGAAAAAATACTGTGCCCATTAGTTTGTTGTGCCTCTGTCCAGCAGTGACACAGAGATGATTCCCGGGGTAAACCTACGATCTCCCATCCACAGGTCAAGATTTCTCTTGAACAGAGCCAGCGAGGTGCTCTGCCTCACATGGACCAGGATTTTATTCCACAGCATAGGGAGTCTCTGAGTGATAAATCTATCCCTCCAGCACATCCTATTTATATCCATGCTAAGGTTTAAGTCGCTTGCTCTAGTGGTTTTGGTGGATTTGGATTTTTTGAGGTGGAGCATGTCCATTAATTCCGGGTTGGACATGGCCTTGTATGTCAGGCACATGTCACCTCTGAGCAGACGGTATGCGACTGAATAGAGCCGGATTTTCTTCAATCTGGCAGCATATGACAGATTTTGGAGTCCCTTTATCCTTTTGGTGAGGAACTTTTGGGGTCTCTCCAATTGCTGCAGATGTCGGGTGAGATACATCCCGAATGGGGCATTGTACTCGATCATTGGTCTGATAAGTGAAGAGTACAGGGGAACAATGACCTCACTAGATCTGGATGTGAATCCCTTCATGATCAGGTGGGCAATGTAGAAGGTCTTTCTAGCCACTTTAGCAATGTGAGTGTCAAAAGAAAGGCCACTGTCAACCTGGGTCCCCAGGTCCCTGATAACCTCTTCTGTGCTTAGTGGATTGCCACCTATATGGTAGCTTGGGGTTACCTTGTTTTTCCCGAAGGGTATGACTATACATTTTTTGGCGTTTAACTTCAGGCCATGGCTCTGGCACCAGCTATCTGTTTCTGTGAGTCCCTTCTGAAGGATATCCGTGTCCGATGCACTTTCCACTATGGCGCCCAGTTTGC
The DNA here is from genome assembly GCF_019279795.1 of Protopterus annectens. Taxonomy (NCBI): domain Eukaryota; kingdom Metazoa; phylum Chordata; order Ceratodontiformes; family Protopteridae; genus Protopterus; species Protopterus annectens. Next base: position 421,581,683 of record NC_056739.1, read on the forward strand.
AGTCGTCTGCAAACTTTGTCATCCAATGTCCTCCCATGTTGGCCTGTACTTCTGAGAAGTAGATGCCGAACAATAGGGGGCCAAGGACTGAGCCCTGTGGGACACCACTTGTGACCGTAATCAAAGACAACCCTTTCCTGACAGGCCTAACAATACATGACTGACAAAACCTCCCTTACCCCTTCCCATTTCTGCCCTCCTCTCTCACTGTCTTCTATGGCAACAAATCACCTCAGACAAATGGGTTTTATCAATAGTGGAAAAAGGTATGCCATGACTTGGCAGGAAAAACCTTCCCCAAAAGGTATCCACCTCCCACCAAAAGACCAAGTCCATCTCATCCCTCAAGTTGCTCAAGATCTGGTTCTCAGGGCACAATAGAAATGGTGCCCACAGGACAGGTAGGTCAAGGCTACTATTCCAGGCTATTCTTAGTCCCAAGAAAGGATGGCCCATGGAGATCCATTCTGGACCTGTGTCTTCTAAACTCCTTTCTGCATGTACCCACTTTCCGCATGCTGTCCCTTCAAATCCTTCCTCTCTTGATACCCAGTTCCATTCTGGTCACTTTAGACCTGAAAGAGGCATATCTTCACATCCCCATCCACCAAGCCTTTTGCAAATTCCTGCACTTTGCAGTGCAGTCTTCACGCTATCAGTTTACTGCCTTCTCCTTTGGTTTGTCTACAGCTGTAAGGGTATTTACAAAATGTATAGCCCCCACTGCGGCCTTTTGCAGAACAAAAGCCATTCAAATCTTCCCATACTTAGATGACCTGCTCATCCAGGCAGAGGATCTAAGTACCTTGCAAAGGTACCTTCAGTTCACCATTTCCCTCCTCAAAAGCCTGGATTTTACAGTCACCCTACTCAAGTCCTCCCTTACTCCTTCCCAAGACCAAATTTTCTTAGGTTGCAGAATAAGAATGGATTTGATGAAGGCTTTTCTCCCACCAGAAAAGATCACTTCACTGACCAACTTCTTTCAAAAACTATGCCTAGTTAACTGCATTTCCGCCAGGGAATTCCTTCTCCTCCTGGCTCTGATGGCAGCCACTCTCCCCATTATGTTCTTCATGTTTCACTGTTGCAGTCATCAAACTTAGGTTACCCTGCCAGGGGTAGCCCTCACTCAGCCCGAATACCAGAGGCTTAGTATTTCTGCATCGGTTGCTTTCACTTCAGGACTGATGTCAGGTCATCAGTGGTATAAAATCAGGCAGCCGACACCATTACATTAGTCTTTCTTGCCAAGGAGCCCAAAGCAGAAGTAGTTCACACGAGTGCCGGTTGGCCGCTACCTGAGTTTTTGTTTACAAATTGGAAGTTGAAGTCTTCTAAAGCTAAGTACTCCATTGGGGATCCTTTTTTCTTGCTCTAACCGACATCAGAAAAAGTCAACAATTGTCTTGCCTGTGGAAATGAAATGTCACACCGAGACTTCCATTCTTACTGCGTCACCTGTTTAGGGCCAGACCACGACGTCCCTCACTGTCACTTTTGTGCTTTGTTCAACGCCAGAACTGTATGTCGTCGGGCCCTTGTAGCTAAATGTTTTCGCTCTCAATCCTCATATTTATATATGGCTTTGGTAAGCCATCCGACTACCGATCTTCTGAAAAAACGTAAGGATAAAGACAGAGACAGACCGCACAGGTCCAAAACTGCTGACGATGTTTCCGTTAAGCTAGTCGTCAGTTCTCCGGTCCTCAGTGAGGCGCTTGAATAATGTCTGGTCCCAGCATGCCCATTCACTAGAGTTTCAGGTCCCATTCCTTTCTTGTCTAAAGAAGAAAATCAGGTGGTGGAGTCAGCAAATTCATCTAAATCCAGGACTTCCATTACAACCTTTCACTGCAGTTCAACCGATGTACATAGATGGATCAGATCTGGGGTAGGTGGCCACTATGAATGGACTCAAGGTGGAGGGCCAATGGGACCCTTACTGTTGGAAAAAACACATCAATGTAAGGGAAACGACTGCCCTTCTCATAGCTTTGAAAGCATTCCTTCTTCTCATATACCCAAGTCCCCTCAAAATCTTTACAGACAAGACCATAGTCCTGTGGTACATCAACAAGCAAGGGGGGACCAAATCTTACCTACTTGACAGGCTGGCCATCCAAGCATGGGAGCTGGCTTCCCTCTCCAATGTAACACTACAGGCAGTTTACATCCCATCACAAAACAATGATCAGGATCTCAGCAGGTCATTGTCTCAGAGTCATGAATGAATGCTGCACAGAGATGCTTTCTGGACCATCGGTGGGGTACACCACAGATATATCTGTTTGCCTCCCCTCAGAACACAAAACTACAGCTGTTCTGCTCAAGGTCCCCCTCCCCACATGCTTGGAGAGTGGACACCTTCACAATTTCCTGGAAAGGGATGTTTCTGTATGCATTCTCCTTTCCCCCTTATACAATCCAAAAAAAACTTGCTAGTGGTTTCCTTTTTGCCAAGGCAGCATTGGTTCCCCCTCCTTTTGTCACTAGCCAAGGGCAGTCACCACAAGTTGCTTCACAAGGTGGACCTCATTGCACAACAGAAGGGATCTCTTCTCCACCTACACCTGCAAACTCTCAGACTAACACTGTGGGTGATAAACTTTATCATCCCATTAGACATCTTTACTCAGAGGACATGCTGTCTGTCCTGCAGGAAGCCAGGAAACCCACTACCAGCAGATCATATTTATCCAAATGGAAAATATTCTTCACTTGGTGTCTTCACAGACTAGACCCCTTTCAGACGGATATACCTGTAGTCTTGTTTTATTTGTGTGAGCTCCTAAAATCTGAACTTTCATACTCCTCAATGAAAGTCCATTTGTCAGCTGTCTCAATCTGCTTACCTCTCAGTTCACCATTACTATCTAGATTAGAGGTGAAGCTCTTTCTCAAAGGGTTCCTTCCCATCAGACTGCCAAGAAAACCCATCCCTCCTCCTTGGGATTTGAATTTCATTCTGAAAAAACTCACTACTGCTCCATTTGAATCAGCAGCTTCAGCCACCTTAAAGATGTGCACTTGGAAAACAATGCTTCTTGTAGCCTTAACTTTGGCCAGAAGAGTCTCAGACTTACAAGCACACATGGCTAGCCCACCTTACCTCATTTTTCATAAGGATAGGGTCTCTCTTCATACACACCCCTCCTTCATGCCTGAAGTGGATTTAACCACTTTCTTTCCCTCCCCACAGAATGACAGTGAGAGAGTGCTTCATTCCCTGGATGTTCACAGACAACTTAGATTCTATCTGGATAAGACTAAGGACATCAGAAAGTCCATCCAGTTGTTTGTATCCCCCCACCCTAGGGCTCTGGGAAAACCTGTATCCAAACAAACTATCTCTTCATGTATGTCCAAAACAATATATTTCTGCTACGCCTTCCATGGAAAACAATTACCCGACAGAGCAACAGCCCACTCAGCCAGGGCTGTGACCTTCTCAGGGGCATTCTTCAAAGGACTAGATTCAGACACCATTTTAGAGGCTGCCACATGGTCTTCAGTCCACACTTTCACTAAACATTATAAACTGGACTGCATCTCTAAGGCTAGAGCAGGCTTTGCTAAAGCAATCCTCCATGGATTCTTGGAGAATGCATCCTCTTCCACCTCCCATAACATGTTGAGCTTTGGTACTCTCCCTCATGTTAGAATACTGCAACATGAGAATAGAAGGACATAGAATAGCTATGTAAAATCTTACCATAACCATAAATGTCCTTCTCTTCCATGTTGCAGTATTCCTATCCCACCTTCCTACCCCCCCTCTAGGACCTTTTCCCTTTCTGGATGGCATCCTTCTCAGCTTACCTTGGACTATTGTCCAACTGGGGCATTTAGTTCTGAGGTCTGTGGGTGCAGATGTCACATTTATGGCCTACAGTTTGTGGTCCCTGCTTGTGACATCCCACACGCCATACAGCAGTCAGGCCAAGCTTTTTTATATGAGCTGGGCGTTCAGGTCACCTCAGGCGGAGGATCCCTCATGTTAGAATACTGCAACATGGAAGAGAAGGACATATATGGTTATGGTAAGATTTTACACAACTATTCTTTCTTCCTGTCTTATTCTGAAACTGATGTACCCAGGCCCAAACCTGCTAGCAGCTAAGGGGAGTGTACAGTTGCAGTAGCATTCAAGTCATGTAAGTGATTGTTAAATCTAAGACCATGTGATTAAAACATGGTAACATGTTGGAGACTTGATAGGCCCAGAATGCACGGTACATGATAATGTGGTTGTGTGTAGGTCAGGCTGAGAAAACAGAAGCAGTGGTAAAGCAATTTGAGCCACTTTGTAGTGCTATATCACACCTTTGGGATCAGAAAAATTTTCACTTTGGCTTTGTTTTGACATATCCCAGGAGTAATGTTCTTGCACAGTAACCAAGTGATGTGATTTACTGCTCATTATTAGAGGGTTGTACTCATAAGTAATTTGCTTTACGGCTAAAATAAATTCCCTGGATTTAGTGACCCACATTTTGCAGAAGAGACTCATCCAGTGTTCCCAACATGCTATTAATGTTGAAACTAGGGAGTCACTGCCATAAAGTGATCATATGTAAATCTCCCATGCACTTGCCTTGACGCACTAATACAGTGGTATTACCTCTTCCTCTCCCTTCAGTTATGTAATAAATTTCTAAACAAATCTCTGCACTAAATTGGCACTGTTTCTTGCATTTCTCCTCTGTAGCATCAAATTTCTGGAGCAATTGCCCCCTCCCTTCAGAAGTACCACTATTACCATCTCATTCAAGGTGGTGCTAAGGAACTACCTTGTACTAAACAATTTTTGTAGCTGCTTATTCCTAAAAGTAACTCTACTGCATAACTGCTTGTGATGTTTTCTAGAATGTCACTCAGTCACTCATTGTCTTCTAGAATTTGTGCGCATGCACAGTCCACCTTGGCATGCCTTCACTTGCACCTGTTTTTGACTTACAGCATTATCCACATCATCCTTTTCTGTTGTACAGGTCTTTAATTTACTGTCTTTTGCCTACAGAATGTGGGCTTTGCATATAGTCTATTAATGTGTTTAATAGCAATTCTGCAACGTAGTACTTTTTTTGTAACCAAAACAACAAGTTGCCTCTGTTCACTTCTAATATGTAATTTTATTGTTCGCTCGCCCTTTGCCAAAAATGGGCCCTGCCTAGTCTGATTTTCCCAGCAAACTATATGGTAAAAATAAATGTGAATCAACCTATTTTGTTTTTACAGTTTGGCAGCCAGGGTTTAGGCCTAAAACCCTGGTACATGCTTAGTACATTTGTAGCGTGGTGCAAACTTTTTTTATAATCAGTAATCACAGTTGCATGCGAGTTATATATTTACTTAGGTAGACATACACATGTAACTGCACCATCTACCCCTTAATTGATAACTACCTCAATAGACTGTAAACTCTGCAAATCTCTGTAAATCAGTCAATTCACACTGGGTACAAATTAAGCAATTCATTGATAACCCAAAAAAAGTTTTGTAGAGAATTGGGAAATAAAGCGAAAGGAATAGAAACACCACCAAAAAAAAAGAAATGGGATACATTTTGGAGAAATATCTATGAAGACCCTGTACTTCCGCAGTGGTGCAGTGGTAGCGATGTTGCCTCACAGCAAGAGGTTCTCCCATTCGGTTCTCGGCTGGAGTGCGAGGAGTTCTTTCTGTGTGAAGTCTGCATGTCCTCCCCGCAGTTGCGTGGGCATTTGAAAGGCAAGCGTAAATGGGCGTGCCTTCGTTGAAGGTTGAACATCGAGCTAGCACCTCAGCGTTCGTGAAAATCTACTGCCAATTATTAGCGGACCGGAGTTCCGCTGTTCGACCCCTAACCAGGAAAAGCCGAAAGACAACAACAACAACATCTATGAAGACCCTGTAGAACATAAAAAAAGATGCTGAATGGATAGAAGTAAAAAAAAAAAAAAAAAAAAACAGTAAGAAGTTCAGATGTACAGGATATGAAATGAGGTAAAGTAATAGCCAGACAGAAACTGAAGTAAAATGTTCTAATTGAAAAACATCAGGCCCAGATGCAGTACCTTAACATCTTTACACGGAGATTTAGCCCTGAGTAAGAACTATTTATATGTGCATTACAAATAGACACCAACGTGGTTAACAAGAAAAACAATACTCAACCCTTAAGACTAAACCTGCAAGCTGTCCTAAAAACTATAGACCAATAACTTCCCTTCAGAATGTACATAAACTGTATACTGGCAGTGATGCTGATAGAGTTTGTAGTTATTTAGAAGAAAACTCAATCCTGACAACAGAACAAAAGAGTGGCACAGGAAAGTTATATGGAACAAAGAATCATTTGTTGCTAAATAAAGTCATAATGGAGAACTGCAAAAAGGTGAAGAATCTAAGTATGGCTTGACAGCATCCCGCATTCATGGTTAAAGGAGTGCTTATAGATTTATAAGACATGCACTACATTGATAAGTTACATTACGGTAACCATGAAAAGTGGCAAACCTCTTTGCAGCTAAGCCATGATAAAGGATACATTATTATTCCAGGGATAACAATTCAAAGGGGGATATTCCAGGGTGACTCTTTACACTTGCTTGCTTTCTGAGAGCCAAATTGTAACCATGACCTAATCTGTTAAGTATAAAATTCACCAAATAGACCAGCAAGGCAGGACGGAGTTCAAATTCCATTTATTTTGTACCATAACAGACTAGTTTCGGCAAAAGTGCCTTCTTCAGTGTAGGACAATAAATTCAAGTTCCTTGTGCTCATCCATTTAAATACAAACCATGAGCCAATAGGGCAAATAGGCTCATTAATATTAATGAATGAAAAAATATTTTTTCTGATAATATGGTGATAACAAAACACAATATGTAACTCTGCAGTGAGATGCAGTCAAAAAACAGGACATGTCAACAATATTTATGTTAAGAAATTGTGTTACAATTAAAGTAATATGACATAATATATATATGTGTGAAAACATATAAATTTCTTGATCATAAACAACATCTATTAGACAAATGTAGGTCAATAACAACAGTAGTAATTTCTCAAATCAACTACCTATATCATATATGTTCAGCAATCAAGACACCCCAGATCAACATTAACGCTGTTTGACAATCTTTCATAATCATGATGTACAAGGTATAACACTCCAATGAAAGACAGTGAAAACAGAAAACATAACAACCCTAGAAAATTAGAAGAAATGAAATGAAATGGAATAGTGTGAAATCACATATATATATAAATGCATGTATAGTTTATGACCATAACCAGAGTCTGTAAATAATTACTCTCTATACTAACATTAATAATTTCACATGTGAACTACCTATGTTGAATTAATTCAACTACCCAGACCCCCATATTACCATTAATGCTGGTTCGCAAACCCATATAGCTTGATGTAATAAACATAAGTAAAGCAAGACAAAATACAGATAAATTAGTATGCTTTGAATACGCAGATATATATTGATTTTCAAGATCCAAATAACCCAAACCTTGTTAATGTAATAGGTCAACAGGGTTATTGAGAAATACACATAATCTGCTATAAGTGATCATTTAAACCCGGATGGAACAAAGCCCCCAAAGTTGTAATCCAATATTTTTCTTTTTGATCCAATAAACCATGCCAGCCTTGTTTGTTAGTTCTATCCCCAGATATGCGATCAATGACCATGAAACTAAATTTGGCCTGTGGATGTTTACATGTGTGTTGATATAAGGCACTAGTCTCCTTATGGTTCCTGACATCACTACGATGTTCGTTCATTCTATATCTCAATGCTCTGGAAGTTTGGCCTACATAGAATGCCCCGCAATAACAAGAAGCAAGGTACACCACCCAATCACTACTGCAATTTCCAAAGATCTTTATATTAAATATCCTACTGGTATTGCGACTGGAGAACTCCTTAGATTTGGATTATATTGGATTACAACTTTGGGGGCTTTGTTCCATCCGGGTTTAAATGATCACTTATAGCAGATTATGTGTATTTCTCAATAACCCTGTTGACCTATTACATTAACAAGGTTTGGGTTATTTGGATCTTGAAAATCAATATATATCTGCGTATTCAAAGCATACTAATTTATCTGTATTTTGTCTTGCTTTACTTATGTTTATTACATCAAGCTATATGGGTTTGCGAACCAGCATTAATGGTAATATGGGGGTCTGGGTAGTTGAATTAATTCAACATAGGTAGTTCACATGTGAAATTATTAATGTTAGTATAGAGAGTAATTATTTACAGACTCTGGTTATGGTCATAAACTATACATGCATTTATATATATATGTGATTTCACACTATTCCATTTCATTTCATTTCTTCTAATTTTCTAGGGTTGTTATGTTTTCTGTTTTCACTGTCTTTCATTGGAGTGTTATACCTTGTACATCATGATTATGAAAGATTGTCAAACAGCGTTAATGTTGATCTGGGGTGTCTTGATTGCTGAACATATATGATATAGGTAGTTGATTTGAGAAATTACTACTGTTGTTATTGACCTACATTTGTCTAATAGATGTTGTTTATGATCAAGAAATTTATATGTTTTCACACATATATATATTATGTCATATTACTTTAATTGTAACACAATTTCTTAACATAAATATTGTTGACATGTCCTGTTTTTTGACTGCATCTCACTGCAGAGTTACATATTGTGTTTTGTTATCACCATATTATCAGAAAAAATATTTTTTCATTCATTAATATTAATGAGCCTATTTGCCCTATTGGCTCATGGTTTATATTTAAATGGATGAGCACAAGGAACTTGAATTTATTGTCCTACACTGAAGAAGGCACTTTTGCCGAAACTAGTCTGTTATGGTACAAAATAAATGGAATTTGAACTCCGTCCTGCCTTGCTGGTCTATTTGGTGAATTTGATACTTGGTTTGGACCGTGCATTCCCCCTTGCATAGGATTTGGTTTGTTCTAATCTGTTAAGTAGACAGCTTAATGGGTTAATGGCAAGAAAAAAGAGCAGTGGTAGTAAAGACTTCTCATTTTCTTTTTGTGAATGACTTAGAACAGTATAGTTTATCAGGTGAGGAGCTGAAAGCACAGTTGCAAGTGTTTAAAACTCAGAAGATATAAGAATGCCGTTTTGCTGAGGAGGGATGCTGGGTATATTGGGAAAAGGATGCTAAGGATGGAGCTGCCAGGTAAGAGGAAAAGAGGAAGGCCTAAGATAAGGTTTATGGATGTGGTGAGAGAGGACATGCAGGCGGTTGGTGTGAAAGAGCATGATGCAGAGGAAAGGAAGAAATGGAAACAGATGATCCGCTGTGGTGACCCCTAACGGGAACAGCCGAAAGAAGATGATGATTTGATGTTGATAAATATGCAAAAACAAAATTTAAAGCAGGTAAACTGCAGCACCAAGAAAATGTCAGTCTGTGACAAGAATGTGATATAAAAGAACTTGAGCAGGAGGGGAGTGTATACATATTTGGAAATTGATAAAGGGTTGACAATAGAACATGAACAAATGGGAACAAAAACTAGGTAAGGAATATTTTAGAAGATTATAAGTAATACTGAAAAAAACCCTTGGCATCTAGAAACAAATTCCAAGCTATAAACCAATTTGCTGTTCCTGTTCCTGTTCTAACTTACACTTTTGGTGTGATTGATTGGTCCCAGAAGGTATTGGATCATTTGGGCAGGAAAACAAGAAAGATGCTTCATGCTTATCAAATGATATATAAAAATTAGTGTGTGCCAAGATTTTATATATATATATATATATATATATATATATATATATATATATATATATATATGGATCTACTTCATTTGGTCGACAACTTATATGACTGACACTCATTTGGTCGACAAACATTCTAGGTGCCCCCCCACACCCCCCCAACTATATATAACAACTCCACGGTCACACAACAGTGGGGAGGGGGGCAAATCCCAGGTTTTTGCCTTGAATACTTTTTGTCAGCCAAATGAGCTGTCGACCAAATGAGTGTCAGTCATATGAGTTGTCGACCAAATGAATATACCATTCTGAAGCAGGTATGGGCCTCCTCCAAATTAATACATGTATAGATCTGTAATCATGGGACTGCATACATATCTGCTAACCTCACCAGATCCAAACATAGTGAAAGTTTTAAAACATGAGAGGTCTAAGATGACTTCCCTGCTTAGTTTAGCATTTAGAAGAAACATATTGGTGTCAAGTGGAATGGAAATCAAACCAGAAGTAGACAAAAATCAGGCAGCAAGAAATGTGGAAAAGGCATAAATATAGTTTCAAGTACAGAAAACTCCTGGAACAACCTCACGTTGATCAGGATATGACACAGGAATGGTTAAGGAGAGGTGAATTTAAACCAAATGACGAAAAGTTAATATTGGCAATCCAGGATAGTGGAATACATACATGTTGGTTTACAAGTCCCTTGAAAATGTGGAGAAACAGACAAATACAGGTTATGTAACACAGAACTGGAAAAAGTTGCACATCTTGTTTCTGGGTGTGATACAGTAGTTGCAGAGGACCTGTATACTAAAAGGCATAATAATGAGGCAAGATTGTAACATTGGGGATTTTGCAAACATTAAAATATCCAAGTAGCTGAGAAACATTGAAAATGTGAGCACAATGCTTTACAGAGAATGATCGAAGTCTATATCACATGGGATCACCCATTACAAACAGTTCAGAAAGTAGGTTTGAGAAAACCAGCTATGGTAGGTCATAAAAAGAAGACAAAAGTAGCATTAATCATTGAAACTGCTACACCCAGTGACTGCAGTGTCTTATGTGAAGAGAGAAACAAAGCCATAAAATGCCAGGATTTGCATGCAGAAAAGAGGGCAATATGGAAGAAGGATAATCTGTTCAAATAGCAGTAGGAGCACTGGGTCTCGTAAAAAAAGGTTTTACAGTCATATTTAAATATGTTACTGATGCATGTAATTCCATAGAAATTACAGAAAAAGTCAGTTCTGTGGACATTGTGGGTGCTGCAAAGAGCACCTTTGATTAACATCAAAGATTCAAACAATACTAATTTCATGAACTTTAATCATACTTTAATTTAGGAATAGAGTAAATTCATATGGTATTAGAAACCCAAAAGACATGGAAAAATGAAACCGACTAAAGCAATACAATTATACTTAAATATGTCACCAGGTCATGTAACCCCATATGAATTGCAGATGGAGGCAGATGTTCTTCGTGTTTCACTGTTGCAGTCATCTCACTGGTTCTTTCCAGCCTCCTCCAGGCCTTCCCAAACAAGACCCAGGGGAAACAGACCACCCAAACTACAGTCTCAAGGTATGCAGAGATCTAAGCAATGGAGTGCTCCCACCCCTTAAACAGGGAGTGGTAAGCCACCTCCCTATGTAAAAAGTTTGCAATGACTTCTTAACTCTATTTCCCAGCCCTGCCTAATTGCTTGTGCCCCTAGAAGGAAAACTTTCTGAGCATATTCAAGTGCTGAGACGTACACTCTTAGCTAATATCAAAGAGTGAATCAGTACTGATTTCATGAACTTCATTTATGCCTGGACATAGAAATGGGGTGTCCATTCCCTTCAAAGTTTGTAAAAACCTAAGCATTTGTAGAAATTAAACTTTGAAAGACAATATGAAAGTTCAGCCTACTTGTCTGCCCTCTGTTGTCCATCTCATAGCTTTAAGCATCCTAAAGCAGTGTAGCAAATGCTTTATGTTCACAGATAATGACCTTTAAACACAACTTGTGTTTATGAGAAGTGCAAATACTTAAGAAATATGGAGGTCTCACTTTTTCAAAAAAAAAAAAAACATACTGTGAGTACCACCCTAACACACCAGACACTATGCACCCAGACCTGACACATAATGACATATGCTGATGCTGTAAAGAAATCCTTACTTAAACCTTTTAGACCTGTAAGGATTAAGGCTTAGCAAAAATCAAATATCACAGCACATAATACAATGTCTTGTATTTAACAAAGAGTCACCATGAGAAAAGGGACTTAGTTTCAGACCCCTCCAACTAGGCTGACAGTGAGTTGTCTTTCAGGTGCCAGGATCTCGGATGTCACAAGGGTCTTAAAGACCCTTACACTGGACAAATGTAAGTATGACATGGTAGTTATGCATGTAGGTGTAGATGACTTGGGGTGAAAGACCCCCAGTGAGATACAGAGAGACGTCGGAGCTCTATGCATGCCACAAATGCAGACACGGCCTTAATACCAAGTGGATTCTCTCTTCTTCATGAATGATGCATTTGTACTTAGAAAATATGATTCAACAGTTGGCTAAATAATTGGTGTATTCTAGCGGGATCCAGTATGTGACAACATGGAATGAGATAACTTGACAGTCCTACTTACTTTGTAAAGTACGGTCTGTACCACTCATTCAAAAGCTTCCACACACAAGCTTAAGGCCTCATAGTGCCTTTTTAGGCAAAGTTCAGTAAATGAACATTCCAAAGGAGCAAATAGATTAATATCAAAACAGGATCAAATGAAGGTGGTTTTGCTCAATGCCAAAAGTCCAAACAACAAGCTTTCCAACCTTGAGCCACTGCTGCATTTGTCAGTCATCCATATATGTGTAAGCGCTAAAATGTGGTTTGAATATCCAGAAAGTACTCCCTCCAGGGTTGATTGTCTATCATTCCCTCAGACTCAGAGGCAACTGTAGTGGTGTTTCCACATTTTTCAGAGACCATATCACCTCTAGGCAGATTGCTAAAGTTCAACAGATTGAACTTACCAACTCCAAATCAAACTAAACAAAATCAACTATCCCTTTATTGTCCACTAGAGGACTCCTTCTTTGAGCCTGGAAGTTCATGTCAAGCTCCTAAATGTCATAGGTGAACTTACCATAAGTAAAAACTCCCATCACTCTAGGAGACTTCAACTACCCGTCAATGGACTGAAGTACCTACATCTCCAATGTAGGATATGCTCATTAAGGATATCCACACCTCCAGGCTAGTTGCTCAGCATAATGCATCTGAGATTATCCAAGTGAAACTAACTCTGGGCAAGACCGCAATGCAAATTGTAGCTTGCTACAGATCCCCCACGATACCCTAGGATTCCCACTCATTTCTTGATACACTGGAAACTGTCAGGGTACAACCTAACAACCTAATAATTGGCGATTTCAACTACCCCACCATTAACCGGGAAAACTACTCATGTACCAACTCTTGTGCTCAACGTTTTCTGGAATTCATAAATTCCAATGCCTTGGATCAACGTATCCACACCGCCATCAAGGGCAGCAATATCCTAGACCTTGTCATTACCAACATGGGCAACCGGTTTTCCGCACCAGAGGTCAGTTCCTCGTTGGTCAGATTCGACCACAAGCAAATCACCCCAGACATCCACATCCTACCCCCACCCCCACTTCCCATTAGGGAAACCACAGTAAAAAATTTCTCCAAAGCCAAGTTCATGCTTCTTAAGACAGAAGTGGCAAACTTCACGAAACCCATGCTGACAGACAATAGAGGTACGACTGCTGAATCCTATACAATTGCACTTTATAAGCACTTACACGAGTGCATGGATTGTGCAATCCCTAACTGAACCAAGATTCTATCCTCCAAAAAAAGGAAGCCAATCTGGTGGTCCCCTGCTATAAACAAACTCTACAACAGAAGAAAGAAACTGTTGCAAAAAAGAGTAAAATCCCATGATTGGAGGAACTCTGTGGTCAGCCTCATTAAGAAGCTGAGACTCCTCATAAAATCCTCCAAAGCTAGTTACGAAAACAAAATTACCACTGATTCTAAAGACAACCACAAAGCATTCTATAGCTATGTTAAGAATCTGAATGGCAACACTCGGATCTTCTCTGAGATACAGCACAATGGCACTAAATATACAGAACCAACTGATATTGCCAACATCCTGGCAGATAGGTTCAGTGCTAACTTTACCCCTCTCTCATCCCCTAAAGGGCCAATCTCTATACCGGAAGAATGCAAAGTTCCTGTAATCACGGCTGCACAGGTAAAAAAACACACTCTCCACAGCCAAGAACACAGCATCCATGGGACCTGACAACATCCCAGGCTGCGTTCTACATGAACTACAGAATGAACTGGCACCCCACCTAAGTACCATGTTCAATCATAGCCTCACCTCAGGCTTTGTGCCCACTGAATGGTGCACAGCAATGGTTATCCCACTCCACAAAAGGGGAGCCACCACAGACCCTGGGAACTACCGTCCCATTAGCCTGACGAGCCTGGTCTGCAAGGCTATGGAGCATATCATCATGGAATTTATAAACAATGACATTGGTAATCTCCAAACTGTGGACCTTACCCAGTTCGGGTTTGTAAAAGGCAGATCATGTCTCCTAAACCTGATAGACTTCTTTGAAGTGGTCACCAAAGCCATAGATGAGGGTAAGGTAATTCACACAGCCTATCTAGATCTCGCCAAGGCTTTCCACACCATCCCCCAGTCTGGAATTATAGACAAACTCAGTGTAAATCCCTATGTCACAAGAAGGGTTGCCAACTGGCTCTCTGACAGAACCCACACTGTGAAGGAAGCAGACACTAAATCCAACTTCTGACCAGTGACAAGTGAAGTACCACAGGGTTCAGTCTTAGGTCCTCTCCTGTTTGGTATCTACTTCTCTGAAGTACAAGCTAACACAGAAGGTCTTTGGCTAACAAAGTTCACAGATGACTGCAAACTAGGAGCCATAATCAAAACTCCTAACAATGTGGACATCCTACAAAAGGGCCTCACTGAGACAGATGCCTGATGTCAAAGCCATGGCCTCAAGCTCAATGCGAAAAAGTGCATTTCATCCATTTTGGTAAAAACTCTATAACCATGAACTACCACATAGGCAATAGTCTACTTAACACCGAAAGTGTGATAAGAGACCTTGGGACACAGGTGGACAGTAGTCTCTCCTTTGGTAATCGCATTGCCACAGTAGTCAGGAAATCCTTCTACATGGCACACCTCATCACAAAAGGTTTCTTATCCAGGAAAAAAGAGGTCATTGTTCCCCTCTACTCATCACTCATTAGACCCATTGTAGAGTACAATGCCCCTTCTGGTATGTACCTCACAAGACATCTACAACAACTGGAAAGGCCACAGAAATACCTCACAAAGAAGATTACCGGCCTCAAACAGATGCCCTATGCAGACTGTCTCAAAAAACTCCAGCTTTACTCTGTCGCATATCGCCTACTCAGAGGTGCTCTCTGCCTAACATACAAAGCTATGTCAAACCCAGAGCTATTGGACATGATCCACGTAAAGAAATCCCAGTCCCTCAGAGCTACACGCTCTAGGGACCTATACCTTGTCACCACAATAAATATAACATGCTGGAGGGATAGCTTTTTGTCCCAGAGACTTCCCATACTCTGGAACAAACTACCTATCTATATCAAACAAAGCTCCTCATTAGCACTCTTCAAGAAAAATCTTGACGATTGGATGGTTGATAGGAAATTCACCCTGGGATCACTTCTGTGGCTCTGCTTGACAGGGGCACAGGAAAATAATTTTTCTTGTATGGCAAAAGCCAGGGTACCGTTTGGCTAGGTTATGTAGGCCCTAGGGCCAATAGCCTAGTACCTACCTATGAACCTAAGTTTTTAGATCTAATAAATAAAAATTTAATGGAGCAAGGTTGTTATTAGCTCAACTAGAAGACAAACTCTTCCTGGCATGGTACTTGTGTTGTCATGTACAACTTCCATAGTAACTTATTCTAAAAGTCAAACCATAAGCTAGTAACTTTTCCTTCAAACTATCTAAATCCCGTAAAACAAGTATATCAGAATTCAAGTGTGCACATCTCAAATTCTTTGATGAAGTCTCAAAATTCACTTATGGTAATATTTCCTCAGCAGATAGTTTCACCAAGAAGTTTTTTAACCACATATGAATAAATGTAGAAAATTGGTGGTCCCATCTGTATCCAACTATAATGGGAAATTTAAAAACAAACCATTCTGGTGGTCTGCCATCATAAATAAAATTGACAGTAAAAAGAAAAAAAAAACATTATGGTATGCAGCAAATCTAAAGATCCCAAGTCAATGAAAATTTAGGAATATGACAAAAAATGTAAAAAGACTATTGGCTGCACTAAGGCAGTCCATGAGTTCAGGTTGGCATCTGAAGCCAAGGACAAATGCAAATCCTTATTTGTTGAGTGTTCTTTATTAGTATGCTAATGCAACCAAATGTCTGACTCCAGTGATTAGCCATTTCAGTACGGGGGGGGGGTATGTATTTACCCACACCTGGATGATTGCACGTAACACAGTTCAAGGAGTATGTCCAAAATGCCATCTAATGTACACAACATAGCCTGCAGAAACTAGGCTTCTTACTGAACCTGCAAAAATAAGGCCCAATTCCTGCCAGAGAACTGCTTTCCAGGGAGCATTTCCAGAAACCAATCTTATCAGGATGCTTCTTCCTCCACAAATAGTAGTGCCATTCACATTTTTCATTCAGCAAATGGCAGCAGAAATAGTAAGCAAGTCTTCAGTGTAGTAGGGCACATGGCCATCACTTATTTTATGGTTTCAATGGCACCGATACGTATGAGAGAAATTCAGTGGTATCTCAGTAGCCTTCTGGATCACCATTCACAGTCATTGGAGAACCTTCACCCAGTCTTCCCTCTCCTAGGTGGATCTCTTTGGTCAAAGTAAACAAAGATTTGCTGATCCACCATCTGGCATACAATCAGACCCTGATGACAGATGCCATGAAACTTGCACATGACACACTCTCAGGGCCAAAAAGTAGAAGGCGCATGTTCCAAGAGAAAGAAAGTTGCACATAAACTTCAAGGTAATCTTAGCAGAAGAGTAAACCTTCCAAATGCAGATGTTAGTCATAGACAATCCTGCCAGCATTTCTTACATCAGTACTCTACAATCTAAGCAGGATGCCACTGAAAACCTGGAAGATGGAAAATCTAAACATAATGGTAGTGGCAGTTTACATTCCCACAAAGGTGCATTTGTTGGCAGCAAAGCAACATCCCATAAGATGTCCACAATTGAATCAACAGTATTTTGTTCTCACAGGTGAGAGAGACCCAGAAAAAAAAAAAACTGGAAAGTTGTGATACTGGTACCCCACCCAGAGCAATGGAGATGTCCTACATCAGTTGGGGAAATAAACTCCTTTACTTATTTCTACTTCCACGTCAAATCCAAAGGGTGATCCAGAAAATAATTGGAAACCAAAAGTTATCCTTGTGGTACACTTTTGGCCAAGATAAGACTGGTTCCATCGCCTTCTACATCTGGCCAGGGAGAAACACATTGCCTTGCCTAAACAAACAGGCCTTCTGGCCCAGAGGATAGATACCTTAATCTATTCAAGGCTTTTGCCCCTCAAGCTGGTAAACTTAAAAATATAACCCTGCTACCTTTTGAGAAACTTTTTTTTTTCTAAAAACATGTGCAACATGTTGAGAAAGCCTGAGAAACCAAGAATTGCAAACCATCTAGCAAAATGGAGAAAAAATCTCCCTATAGTGCCAAAGAGTGAATTTTGTACCCACAGATGTGGAAGGACCAGTGATCCTCCAATATTTTGTTAGAATTATTTAAAGCAGGCTTAACATATCCGCGGTGGTGGTGCTGTGGTAGCGTTGTCACCTCACAGTAAAAGGTATGATAAATAACAACACCTTCTTACCTACAACGAAAGCTGGATGAACAGTGTTCCATCATACCAACAGAAGGGAAAATGGAGAAAAAAGTATTACAATCTATCTAATATATATACATATATATATATATATATATATATATATATATATATATATATATATATATATATATACGTAAACATTCAATGTTCTGCAAACCATGCGATGGACCAATAAAGTTATATGACAATTAAGCACGTCCACAAATATATGTAAAACAAAGTAAAAATACTTTTCTGTTCACAAAGAAACCATGCTGAAATGCATGTTCTAATCAAGCAATGCTAGCAGTATGACTGTTTACTTTCACCGGTAATACAAATGGGTAAGTAAGGTGACACATCAATAGAAACTGTTAAAAGTTAGTCAATAAATTCCCATCAAAAATACACAATAAGCTGAAATAGCATATATGATGTCAATCAATTCATGCATGCATATTTTAGATGTAAAAGCAGACAAAAGTTTTAATCCAGACGTGCATATTTTCCTTCATCAGTTTAATGATGGCTTGAGCCCTTGAAAATCTTTCAAAAAGTGACTTAGAGATATTAAGAACATAACCTGGATAACTGGGACATAAATAATGGTACAGATTCAAGAACTAACCGAAGCCAACCCAGAATTTCCTGACACCTTTACTTCTGTCATTCATTGATCAGACAGTACCCGTTTCAGGAACAAGATGATTCTGAGAAGGTGTCAGACCTGACTTTGCTGCTGACTTTCCTTGATTTTCCTGAAGAGGAATAAGATATCCTGATCTGCCAGTTGATGTGGACCTTCATTCCAAGCATTGCATGTGCCTTTGTCATCCCCTTTCTGGCCTTCAGTTTGTTGGACATTTTCCTTGATGTGGCTTTAGCTCCTGATCTTCTTGGACAGGTAGAGTAAACACCTTGCCTACCTTTTCACATCTCCTACCCCATTCCTCTTTTATCCCCCCTCCTACATCTTGCCTTTGTGAAAGGCAGTTCTAGTCTGTCCTCCTGCTGCTGTTTGAGAAATAATATTCCTTCTTTGAAGCACCTTTTTGTCTTTGATGAGCTGATGCCCTTGGCCTCTTCCTGCTGCACATTTACCATTCCATTTCTCTCCCATAAAACTTTTCTGTCAGGTTGCTGGTGAGTTTCTGCTTTGCTGGGCATCTAATTTGATAAGAAACCTTTCCGTTTCCTCTAGAGATGAAAGGATTAGGCTGTGTCTGTTTGCTTCCAGCTTCAGTGTCATCTGATGAAACAAAGTCTGTGAATAATCTCATTCCTGTAGGATCCTCTGTACTGCCCTTATATGCTGTCTACATGATAAAGAGCTTTCAAACGTACCTTCATTCACCTGCTCCATGGTACACCTTTGTGCTTCCTATTGTTATTTATGATCCACTTTCTCTCCCTTGTGGACTACATGCCAAAAAGAGCATGTCTGTGTTTCCCTTTTCTTTCCCCTTTGGGGTCTCCTTCCTCAAACGTACCCTGCAGATCTGCTCAGTTGTTGGATATAGGTAGTTAGGGATGTGCATTAGATATTTTAGCTGCTTGTGTCATCTCTGGTACTCCAATCACATGCTTCAACTCTTTGTTAGCGATTATCTGGAATCACCTTTGGTAATCCAGCTGCACACATGTTAACATCGTGTGAGTAATTCTCTAGAGCTTTGATTTCCTGGAGTGCTTACCCAGAATTCCTTCACTGGAATCATCTCTGGTACTCCACTTACATAATTTAACAATGTGTGAGTGATTCTCCAGATCATCAACTTTCCAGGAGTGCTTATGGTACATTCAATTCAACTCACAATGATGGCAGTCTGGGTGCTTCCTCTCTGTCCAATGGGTCTGATGTCAGTCTGGGTGCCTCCCCTCTGTCCGATGGGTCTGATGCTCATACTGTGATATTTGATTGGAAGGACAGGGATGCCTCAGTTTTAATGCATGATGAAGTCTGTGGAACAAAGGTCGAGATTCAAAAAAACTCACAGGTTCATAAGTTCATGGGTGTGTATTAGGCTAATGGCCTTGGAGCCTTTACAAGTCTAGCCCATAGGATTACCCTGGCATTGTGCCACCTGACCTTAGTTCCCAGTGCCTGTGTTGAGTAGAGCCACTGGAATGATCCCAGGGGTGAATTTTCTGTTTCCCATCCACTCATCAAGATTTCTCTTGAAGAGGGCCAGTGAGGTGCTCTGTTTGACATGTATAGGAAGTCTATTCCATAGCATGGGCAGTCTCTGGGTTATGAACCTGTCCCTCCATCATGTTCTGTTGATTGTGGTAATGAGGTTGAAGTCTCTGGAGCATGTGGTGTGCAGGGAATTGCGATTTCTTTATTTGTAGCATTTCTAACAGAGCTGGGTCAGACATGGCTTTGTAAGTCAAGCAGAGATCGCCTCTAAGTTGGCAATATGAGACAGAGAATAGTTGGAGTTTTTTGAGTCTGTCCATATAGGACACGTGTTTAAGGCCTAGGATCCTCTTTGTGAGGTACTTTTGCAGACTCTCCAGTTGTTGCAGGTGTCTAGTGAGATACATGCCAAATGGGGCATTCTACTCGATGATTGGCTTAATGAGGGAAGAGTAGAGGGAGACAATGACCTCTTTCTTCCTGGATGCAAAACCCTTAGTAATGAGATGTGCCACACAGAAGGACATTCTGACCACAGTGTCAATGTGGTGGTCAAAAGAGAGGTTGCTGTCAACCTGTGTTCCCAGATCTTGTTTAATGCCTTCTGTGTTCAGTGGACTACTATTGATGTGGTAATTCATGGGAACTGGGTTTTTCCCAAAGGGGATGATGACACATTTTTTGGCATTGAGCTTAAGGCCATGATTCTGACACCAGTCGTTGGTCTCAGTGAGGCCTTTCTGTAGGATGTAAACATCACTTGGGGAGTTAATAATAGTCCCAACTTGCAATCTTCTGTGAACTTTGTCAGCCGGAGTCCCTTTGTGTTGGCCTGAACTTCAGAGAAGTAGATACCAAACAGGAGAGGACCCAGGACCAAACCCTGTGGGACTCCACTCATGACTGGTTGGCAGTCTGACTTGGAGTCAGCTACTTTCACACTGTCGGTTCTATCCGTGAGCCAGTTTGCAACCCACCTAGTGATATAGGGGTTGATGCCTAGCTTAGTGAGTTTTTCTATGATTCCTGAGTGGGGAATGGTATCAAAGGCCTTGGCCAGATCAAGGTAGGCTGTATGAACCACCTTGACTTCATCCACAGCTCTGGTGACTCACTCAAAAAAGTCAACCAGGTTGAGCAGGCATGATCTACCCTTCACAAAACCAAACTGTGTGGGATCCAGAGTTTGGAAATTCCCTATATCCTTGTTTATTAGGTCCATAATGATGTGTTCCATAGCTTTGCATATCAGACTTGTCAGGCTAATGGGGCAATAGTTCCCAGGGTCTGTAGTTGCTCCTCCTTTGTGGAGAGGGATGACTGTAGCAGTGCGCCATTTGGTAGGGACAAAGCCTGAGGTGAGGCTGTGATTGAACCGGTCACACAGGTGAGGTGCCGGTTCAGTCTATAGTTCATGTAGAACATAACCAGGGATATTGTCAGGTCCCATAGAAGCTGTATTCTTAGCTTTGAACAGTCCTGTTTTAACCTGTGCAGCAGTAGTACTGGGTGCCTGGCAATCTACTGGTATTGTGATTGGTCCTTTGGGGGGGGAGGGATAAAGTTGGTAATCTGTCGGCCAGTATATTGGCAATATGTGTTGGCTCAGTATAGGAGGTACCATTGTTCAGTAATTCAGAGCAAATCTGGGCTTTGCCGTGGAGATTCTTTACATAACTATAAAAGGCCTTGTGGTTGTCTTTACTATCTGCTGCAATTATGTTTTCATAGCTAGCTTTAGAGGATTTGATGAGGGATCTCAACTTTTTGTTGAGGCTGATAAGGGAGTTTTTCCAGTCTTGGGACTTCACCTTATTCTGCAACAGTTTCCTCCTTCTGTTGTAGAGTTTGTTTATGCCAGGGGATCATGAGATTGGCTTCCTTGTTTTGGAGGAGAGCATCTTGGTTCTATTGGGTATGGTGAGATCCATGCATTTGTGTACATGTTCATATAGTGCATTAGTGTAAGATTCGGCAGTCCTCAAGCTCTCAGAGGCAGCTGTGATAAATTCAAGTTTCAACTGATCGAGTGATGATAGACTGCTGGCAGTGATAATGATGCAAAGAAACCAAGAGTGATAGACCCTAACGCTTACCCAAATAACCAGACTAACAAAGTTATATATTACCATTTCATCTAAAATGTGGTGAAAGTTAGGTAAGCAACATTCCAAGTACAGGAAGTAGCCCATATTAACAAAGATATGCCTGAAATAGTCTAAACTATTTGTTCAATATAGTTTTGTATGGTTGCACACAGATATATTGTGCAATGGGGTACTGGGTTCTCTTTCTATACATGGAGCTTAAAAGTTGGCAAGCAGTATGGCTGAGTAGGAAGTGGTAGAAGAAGAGATATATATGCAATAAATGACTGAAGCTCCAAGAGTCATTGGAAATATATGTACTTGTGTAAGCAGTCAGTGGGGCAAAAAAAAAAATGATTACATATTGAGGGCTATTTGTACTTCGGAGAATACTTCACAAAGGCAAAGTTGGTTGCCAACTCAAAATATCAGAAGGGTACAAGGGACATACAGTGGCAATGCCAGATAAGGGAGGATACGTGTTGGAGAGGACCCAAAATGCATCGACATTCACCCTGCCAGCGGATATCCTAACAAAGGTTATGCATACTTGAGAATCAACAGTTAGTAGAATGACTATGTAGGCTGAGGAGGGCAAGTGATGGCAAATCGCCCCAAAAGATATGTGCCCACCATGAGTTCCCATATAATGGCCATTGAAGACCAATGTTAAACACAGAGTCAGACCTAGGGATCTGAGTTTAACCATTTACTGGTTCATTAACAGAACATACCTGATGAAAGGCAAAATCAGTTTTACAATATCCATGCCTTAATTACATGATAAATATCAAAAAAAGTACTGACTCTTGTATATGTGCTTATGTAACATTAAACACTGAAGGTCTACAACAGTATGTGGACATTGCTGTTGGACACAGTGAATGCACAGTCATGTGCATCCCCCCAGTTCATTATGTCTGACTTTGAATCAGCTGCTGTGAAAATATTCAAGCCAATTCCCTTCATACAGTATCCGAGGATTCCTCTTTCACGTTTCAGAATGTATGGCAGTGATCCGCCTTCCAACTACATGTTAAATGCCTCTTTGCCTTGCATTTCTTATGATAGAGAATGTTCCAACTGCATGTAGTGAGTTGAAATCATTGTTTCCATGGGGTAGTCATGCCATTGCTACAATACCTTAAGAACAACTTTATAGCTGGTTGACTGCATGAATTTGGCACCCGTTATTTATACACATTGTGATTTGCACACCACAAAGTCCAACAGCAGATAAAAACTATGACAAAGGAAAGGACATTGTGATTTCCCTGCACGTATCCACTAGCACAAGGGACTGTGTCAGGCCTGTGTGACAGCGGCTTATATAGAAGCTAAAATGCACTAGATGGATGGCATCCGTGAATAAACAAAATGAGGATGCACATGCTATATTCTAGGTGCTGCAGGGACAGCAAAATAGTTTCAAGAGTGTTCATGAAAGGATCACTGCTGGATGGTTTGGGACACCAACATTTCAACTTTTCAGAGAAGGAGAGGAATACCTGATGCATGGAAACCCCGCATGGAGTATATATTTGTGGATTTTTCTCAGACGGTACTCATCTGCCTTAAGTTGTGATGATTTCAGTGTTGTACTGTTGGATGCATTAATGTGGTTCACAGGGCTGAGAAATGTGCACATTGTATCTTCAAAAAACATAGGACATTTGGATGCAGCCATATCTATAAGATAAGTAAAAGGATTAAAGATGGTTAAGTCTGGATTCAGTGAAATGGGCAAGGTAAGTAACAGGGCTGTGGGATCTGTAAGGTAAGTGTAGTTAAGGATTTCTGTCTCACTTCCACCATAGCCTGTTATATATAGTTTAATGTATAGTGCACACCTGTGTTGACATTTAAATTTTGGCCCCACACTTTTATGCATCAGCTTCTATGTGCATCATTATCTACTGGGGTACTCCTCTCACATGTCTCTTAACCTCCTGTTGCATACTCTGTTTCATCTTTGTCTTCTTCTCTGTCAGCTTCTCCTACTTGTTTCACCTCACTGCTGCCTATCTTTCCCCATAACATTGCTGTTCTGCCACACGGACATTCCTTCTTCATTTTCCTCCCGCCTCTTTCCCCATGACATTGCTGTTCTGCCACATTCATATTTCTTCTTCATTTTTCTCCCCCTCTTATTGTTCTGGCTATCATTTTAGTGCGACTAGACTCTATCCCCATTACTTAGTTGACAACATGTGCAGTATCACTGACATTCTGAGCTGCCAGTTTGCATATCCTGTCATCAATAATATCATCATTGATAAATCAATATGAATCCAAATATTCTCCACAGCCTTGATTGCCAGCCCTCTGCATTCCTTTGACAAGGCCACAAGTGAATTTAGTTACTCAATTCCCCACCAGATTCATGCCAAGAACTGGTTCAGAAAGAGGGAACTTTTTGTCCTTTATACAAAGTCTTCAGGCAAAACGAGATCATGCACCCCTCATCATTACGAGGAAGATGGAATATTTCCCCTTTTTGAGAGTCAGAGTCCAATTCATAGAAAGAAGACCTAGCCTACACTTATACAAACAACAAAGAAAAGACATTGTTTCGTCTGGTTTTCCACAAAGGACATCTTGTCTGTGTATACTATATTTAAGATGAAGGATCATTTCAAATAGGAGGACAAGAAGTAATAACTAAATGAGAGGCCATTCTTCCAATCTTGTAAGCTTTTATTGCAGCCTTGTTGCAAACAGACTCCTGCTCCTCCATGTTCTGAGGAAGCCAGACTGCTTTACAGGTCCCTGAGTCTTGTTCTTTCTTTTATAAAAATGTGGTTACATATCCAGCTGCAGTATCCCTGGATCTAAAATCGATAAGTGAAATAAAATAAAGGTCAGAAAATTGTTTTACTACCCACAGAAATAAAAACTGTCCCTTTTACCAATTCCAAGGACCTGTTAAGCAGGCAAAGGGTAAAAGGCAAATGAGATGAAAAATAATGGCAGGAGGACCCCAAAGGGAAACCTGGAGACCCCGTCAGAGCTACATTCTTGAGGGGGAGCAGTCATGGAAACATCAAGGTTCCCTTCTTTTCACTAACCCTACCCAAACCCCTCCCACACAATGGGCACTCTCTCCACTAACAGAAAACAGATTAGATGCAGACTAGCCTTATTGGTGGGCAACTGGAAAAACATTTTCCAGAAGGGCTCCCTATCAGTTCATCGAAAAATCAGTTCAGCAAACAGCATTTTTAGTGCACTTACATCGATCATGCCATTCATTGAAATTCCTTACTGAGATTGTAGTACAGTGAGGATTGGGAAATTTGCCCTTTCCTTACTGTAGTGTGATCTCAGAGCTGGTATATATAATTAGCAGGGGGTGTGGGGGCACAGCGCCCCATATGATGGGAATTTGATGAATGACATTTCCAATTAAATAAAATTCATTGAAATGGCAGATGTTCTTCATGTTTCACTGTTGCAGTCATCACACTTGGGTTATCCTGTCAGGGGTAGCCCTCAGTCGGCCCGAATACCAGAGGCTTAGTATTTCTGCATCAGTTGCTGTCACTCCAGGACTGATGTCAGGTCAACAGTGGTATAAAACAGGCAGCCGATGCCATTACATCAGTCTTTCTTGCCGAGGAGCCCGAAGCAGAAGCAGTTTGCACGAGTGCCAATCAGCCGCTACCTGAGTTTTCATTCCAAATTGAAGTTGAAGTCTTCTAAAGCTAAGTACCCCATTGGGGATCCTTTTTTCTTGCTCTAACTGATGTCAGAAAAAGTTAACAATTGTCTCACTTGTGGAAAGCAAATACCAAACCAAGACTTCCATTCTTACTGTGTCACCTGTCTAGGCCCAGATCACGACATCCCTTGCTGTCACTTTTGTGCTTTGCTCAACGCCAGAACTGTACGTTGTCAGGCCCTTATTGTAGCTAGATATTTTTGCTGTCAGAGACAGACCTCACAGTTCCAAAACTGCCGACGATGCTTCCGACAAGCTATTCGTCAGTTCTCCCATCCTCAGTGAGGTGCTTTCTCAACTGTCCCTGTTGCCTGCTTCTGTCGATTTGCAGGCCACTACCAAGACCCTTTTGGAGTCTGGTATGCCGCGAGACTCTTCTTTGACTAAGGATCCTGCAGATGTCTCTACCTTGGATGGGTCCGGAGCCGCTGTAGGCACCGGCTTCCAAGGAAGTTCTTTGCATTACCGATACTTGACACAAACTAACGACTTCTTTTGCATCTTCAGTTTTTTCTAAAACTACCGAGTTTCTAAGGCCCACGGTATGAACTACGCCCAAAAAAACAATGACCCAAGCTGAGGCATCTGGTTCCATGCCTCAATCTCAAATGCTTAAAATGGCAGAAGACCTTATTATGCTTATTAGGGGAAACCAGGCTACCCCTTCTAAAAGAAAAAGAGATTTGTCCCCAGTGGTTTTATCTGAACAGGTGTCCGTTGACTCTGTTGCTTGTGAATATGAAGACATGCAACCCCTCTCTGCTTATGAGGATTCTGATGCAGAGGAATCCATCCCTTTAGCCTCTCCACCCGAGGATTTTTCATTTGGTGAAACCCTACATACCTTAATGGAGAATTTTCAATGGAAATGTCAGGACTATCCTCAATCAAAAAAAGAGACTCAGGGAATTCTTAGATTTACCACAGCAAAGACCTTTAGCCATTCCTCCTATACTGGCTGTTGTGGATGATGTGTTTATGGAATCTAGTTTGACTCCTGACACCCTTCCTCCTGCTCCCAGGAAACCTGCCAGGTACTACAGAGTCCCTGATTCACAAATTCCTTTTCAGAAATCCTACTACTGACCCAGAGGTCATCTCCCAAGGACCTAAAGGAATGAAAGCAACCTCAGCTAAGAATCATCCCCTCAGACAGGGGTTCCCAAGCTTTAGACAGATGGAGTAAAAATGTATACACCTCTGCAACTCTTGATGTTAGAGCACTAAATTGTCATTTATACATGCTGAAATATCAGCAGCATACCATGGAACTCCTCAAACAAAAAATATCCCCCTTTCCTGTTTGTGCAGAAAATAAAAAATTACAAGGGCTTATGCATTCTGCAAGCCAAGTTACTAAGCACACCTTGCAATGTGGCTTTGATGCCCTAGAAGCATCTTGCAGGTCAGCAGTCATTGGTTCTGTCCTTAGAAGGCATGCTTGGCTTAAGGAACAGACCTTGCCAGACCATGTCAAATCAAAATTATTGGATGCACCATTGAACAAAGTCAATTTGTTTGGCAGCAAGGCAGAAGAGATCTTGAAAAAGATGGAAGAAAAAGCTAAATCTATGCAGACAGTTAAAGACTTTTTACAGGTCCAGCCTCTGAGGTTCAGTAGGCATTGCCCCTCCAAGCACTGACCCTTTCCGGCCCCCTCCAGGCTAGCACAGCCAAGACCCAGGGGAAGTAGACCCCCCCCCCCCAGTCAGCAGTCCCAAGGAATGCAGAAATCTAAGCAATGGAGTGCCTCCTCTTCAAAAACTGGGAGTGATAAGCCACCCCCTTATGTCAAGAACTCACAATGACTTTACACCTCCACCACTTACCTCTGCCCACCTGTTTGTGCCCCTAGGAGGAAAATGCTCCTTTTATGCAAACAACTGGGCCTCTATTAACAACGACTGATAGGTCCTCAACATAGTGTCCCAGGGATACAAATTTTATTTCCACACTCTGCCAACCCCAAAAGAGTTCCCAGATCTTCCTTCAAACCAGTGGGCAGAGGCCAAAAAGCAAGTCCTTTCCCTGCTCTCCATGAGGGCAATTAAGCATGTTCCTGCAGACCAGATAGGCCAAGGTTTCTATTCCAGACTCTCCCTGCTACCCAGAAAGGAGGGCACCTGGTGCCCAATCCTTGATCTATCCATTCTAAACACCTTGGATGCTTGGTTAGCAACCCTAGACCTAAAAGAGGCCTACCTACACATCTTAATCAGGGAATCTTGTAGGAAATATCTATGTTTCAGGGCAGGATCTATGCACTTTCAGTTTTCTGCGCTTCCCTTTGGCTTATCCACTGCTCCCAGAGTTTTCACAAAATGCCTGGCTCTAGCCATTGCTGTTTGCAGATAAGGAAATATTCAAATTTACCCCTACTTAGGTGATTGCCTGATTCAGGCAGACAGTCAGGAAAAGCTGTTATAGCACCTGACCTTTGTAAAGGACCTACTGACTTCCCTGGGGTATACCGGTATACTATCAACGAAAAGAAATCAAAACTAGTCCCTGAACAAAAAATTGTTTCCTGGGAGTAAGCCTGGACACATCATACCAGATGACATTCCTTACTCCAGAAAAAACAAGCCTACCTGATAGGCTACTTCTCTCAAATCGCCACCAGAACCCAGTTATCCGCAAGAAAAATCCTGCAAGCTCTAGGGTTTATGGCCTCCTGCATTCTACTCATTCCATATGCCAGACTGCATATGAGGAAACTACAATGGTACCTAAAAAGCCTTTGGTGTCAACACTCTCAAGACTTGGAAACTATCATACCAATGATACCCTGTCTAAGGAAAGATTTTCTTTGGTGGGCAGCAGCATGCAACCACAACAAGGGACTTCCCTTCTCACAACCCCATGCCACCTAGACCCTCACCACAGATGCATCAGACTATGCTTGGGGTGCACACCTGGATGGCAGGTGCATTCAGGGCCATTGGAGCCCAAATCAAATACATCTGCACATCAACCAAAAAGAGATGCTAGCTATTCAGCATGCCCTGACAGTTTTCAGACAAGCAGAAACCTGCTAGACTCACACAAGTGGCAGCTAGACCACAGAACCTTCAGCCTTGTAACCCAGAAATGGGGCACCCTGAAGGTGGACCTCTTTGCCTCCCACTCCAATCATCATCTCAGCAAATTCTGCACCAGGGAACCTCACAGCAAGGCCTGGAAAGTGGATGCTCTATCCTTCCAATGGGTAAACCTCTCTGTCTATGCATTTCCCCCTCTACCACTCATTCCAAGGGTACTACTCAAAATAAGGGAGGAGAAAACAAGGGCAATCCTGATTGCCCCAGACTGGCCACGCCAGCACTGGTACCCACTGCTGCACAGCCTGTCACTCCTGGCACCATGGTACCTACCTCAGATCCCAACACTCCTGACCCAGAAGAATGGAAAATTCATGCATCCCCAATTGCAGACCCTCAACCTGGCAGCCTGGTTTATTCTCTGACCTCTCCTCAAGCTGCCAGCCTAAGCAAATAAGTCCTAGATGTTATACATGAGGCCAGATGCCCCAGCACTAGAAAATCCTATGCTGACCAAGTGGAAAAGGTTTTGCACCTGGATCCAGGCTAAGGGAGCCGAAGCAGCACAGCCCTCCCTACCTCTCATCTTGGATTACATAGTGGACCTACTACACAGGGGTCTATCCTTCTCTTCTATTAAAATCGATGCCTCTGCCATCTCTGCTCATTACAGCACAGAGCCAACTCTCTTCTCACACCCTCTCATCAAACAGTTCCTAAGAGGGGCTAACAACTTAAGGCCACCCAGAAGAGCTCCTATCCAGCCTGGGACCTAAACTTTGTGTTGGAAAAACTCACACTACCCCCCCCCCCCCTTTGAACCTGCAGCTTCAGCAGAGTTAAAATTCCTCTCTTGGAAAACAGCCTTGCTTCTGGCCATCACTTTAGCTAGAAGAGTTTCAGAGCTACAAGCACACATGGCTGTAGAGCCCTTCATCATTTTCCATGCTGACAGGGTCTCCCTCAGGACTAACCCATCCTTCATGCCTAAAGTGGTGTCCAATGTGGCTCTCAACCAATCCATTCATTTGCCCACCTTTTTCCCTAACCCACAAAACAAGGGGGAAAGGATTTTGCACTCTCTAGATGTGCACAGACAGCTCAGATTCTTTCTGGATAGGACTAAATCCTTTAGAAAAACTGACCAATTGCTAGTCAGCTTCACAGCAGTAGCAGAGGGCAAGGCCATATCCAAACAGACAATCTCCAAATGGATACCAAACTGCATCCATTTCTGCTACTAACAGCACAGGAAACCGCCCCCAAAGGGGGTCAGGATGCATTCTACCAGGGCCAACCTCCACCTCTGCAGTTTTTCTCAGAGGGGTCCCCACCAGGGACATCCTAGAGGCTGCAGCATGGACTTCTGTTCATACCTTCGCCAAGCATTACCACCTGCCTATCTTCTGCAAATCCAGGGCAGGCTTTTCCACCGCAGTCTTGCAGGGCATCCTAGCCAGCCCCCAGTCTTCCCGACTGCCTCCACCCTTTTCTTCAGCTTTGGGAATCAACTCAAGTGTGATGACTGCAACAGTGAAACACAAAGAACATAGTACAGTGGTGTACACTTACCATAAATGTAGATGTTGGAGTGTATTCACTGTTGCAGTCCTGGTTTCCCATCTGCCACCCACCTTCTCTCTCTCTCTTCCTCTCTCCTTAGAGGGAATTTTTGGTATTTACTTTCTACTGGTGGTGTTCTTCCACTATTACCTAGATCCCTATTTGGGGGTCTCCTGACAGTTAGGGCAAGAAAAACTGATGTAATGGCATTGGGTGCCTGATTTTATACCAGTGATGACATGATGTCCGTCCTGGAGTGACAGCAACCAACGCAGAAATACTAAGCCTCTGGTATTCGGGCCGACTGAGGGCAACCCCTGGTAGGATAACTCAAGTGTGATGACTGCAACAGTGAATGCACTCGAACATTTACATTTATGGTAAGTGTACACATCTGTACTTTCTTCTGGAGTGGCAGCATGAGGAAGTTTCAGTGGTATCCATACAGTCTGCCACTTGACCACATTGCTTCTCCCCCATTGTACATGAAGCAGGAGCTGCTGTGATGCCATTAAAGTTGCATTTTTAAATGCTGATGTATCTTGATATTATTTACATAGGTTCATAGGTTGGTACTAGGCTATCGGCCCTAGGGCCTATACAAGCATAGCCGTAACAATTCCATGGCTGTTTCTTCCCACAATATTTACTTCCCTTAAAATTGACTGGATAACCAAAGGTGCACATTGTAACAGCTAGGAACAATTATTTTTACATGTCAAATCCAACCAAATAAATATTCAGAAATGTAAGTTCTCAGTTTTCTAAGTTCATTTTCTTATAGCAGGATTGGCTTATCCATTCATCCATCAAATAAAGTCCATTTGTTTGCAGTTTTGTCATTTCTACCAGTTAATCCCCATGTATCAGCCCTACGTAAACTGTTCCTTAATGCATAAATACATCTCAAACTCTTAGAAAACTCACGGCCCGTTTTTGTAATATCAGCTATATTTTAGAGAAGCTGATACTCTTCTAGTTCAGACAGGTTAGTTCCTTTCTTGGAAAACTACTTTCACCCTTTACCTATTGGTAAACTGTTCCTTAAAAGCATAATTTATCTCAGACCACTTAGAAACTCATATTTCACAGAAGCTGATACTTCTGTTTGGGCCAGCCTAATTCCTCTCAGGGAAACCCACTTTTATTATGGCTATTACTTTATTTAGGAGGGTGTCTGAACCTCAGGCTTTGATGGTGAGCAAACCCTGTATTATATTCCATAGGAAGAAAGTGGCCTTAAAACCTAATCCATCCTTAATGCCCAAGATGTGTCTCATATATTTTTGAACCAGACATTATATTCAATTATTCTTCCTCAAACTTCAGAGTAGGAATTAAAGGCTACTGCATTCATTGGATGTGCACATATGCTTAAAACATTACTGAACCAGAACCAAGGAATGCAGGGGAAAAAAAAAAAAACAGATCAACTCAAAATGAACAATATCTAAGTGAACATTGTCTAAATGCAGTGCAGTCTTTATGATCACTATTGTAAACAGCTGTGCCATCATATAAAATCTCTCTATATTAGAGCAGCAGTCACACTGCCAGCCTCTTCCAAAATGTTTCTGCCCAAGGGGTTTGTGAAGTTTCTACCAGGACTTCTACCCACAGCTTCTTTAAGTGTTACAGTCATGATGCCCACTCCAGAAGCAGAGCAGGTTTTTGTCACAACAAGCCTTTGAAGTTTGTTGGCCCTCCACCGTAGGATCGATGTCTATGTGATAGTACTGCTTTAGTATTCTTCTTATATATCCTTAATACTACTTCATCAATGATCTACAGTACATATATATATATATATATATATATATATCATCCTTTCTGTACAACCCACGGTGGTAGTGCTGCGGTAGCGTTGTCGTCTCACAGTAAGACTCTGTCCGGTTCGACTCTCAGCTAGAGCGTCTTCTATGTGGAAACATGCGTGAATGGGTGTACCTTCGTTGAAGGTTGTGCGTCAGGCCTGGCAAGCCAGTACGTAAAAATCAACTGCCAATCATTAGCGGACCGGAGTTTCGCTGTGGTGACCCCTAACCGGGAAAAGCCGAAAGACGCAAACATCATCCTTTCTGTACAAAAAGGATATTCTAATCAGAGGTTTGTCTGATGCAGAAGGCAGACAGGTCTCACTGCTGTCTGGGATCAGATAACCAGGACACTTGCTGGTCTTAGCCTATCATACATCTGACCAGAAAGAGACAAAGATGGAATAGAATGATCTCCTCTTTCTATCAAGCACAGTCTGAAATTTGTGGTATGAGAAGATAGGCTTGTAGAAGGGGTATCCAAAGGTATAGGAGTCTGGCCAGTCAGGCTGGTATTCATCGGTGCCTGTTTCCTGCAACATCATGAATACTAGTGCGCCAGTGACTCAGTAATATTCGAACATCATC
The DNA here is from genome assembly GCF_019279795.1 of Protopterus annectens. NCBI lineage: Eukaryota > Metazoa > Chordata > Ceratodontiformes > Protopteridae > Protopterus > Protopterus annectens. The sequence goes on from NC_056739.1 coordinate 421,614,362, forward strand.
AGATTTGCTACATCATACCTGTAATTTTCTAAGGTCTTTAAACTTGTACTGCATTGGTACTACTTTAGTCTCTAAGACAGTAGTAATGCAGACACTTTGAGCATCAAAATTTACATAAGCAGACTTAAAAATATTACTTTTTAAATCAAAGATCCAACAGCACCAGTATTACTAAATTATGCGTCAGTGATTCAGTACTAAATGAAGAAGTTGGCAGACAATTTTGCTATTAATGGCAAATTTTGAAACACAGCAATGTGCTTGTGTTGTTTCATGATAAAAAAATGTATTACAATACATAGGCCCCAGGGCTTTTCCTTGGAAAGTCCCTGTTGAGAAAAATGGCCAATGAGCAGTAATCATTTAGACCTGCTTTGGCTTCCATTTGTTAGTTCTCTCATTTTGAAAATTATGATGTAAATCCTGGATGGCTATCAGTCTTAAAACAGGCTTTTACAATATGAAACGGATCCAAATGCTCAGCTCAGATCCAGAACAAATATTAGTAAATGGACTCGGTGCACCCAAAGCACTACTAATGGACTCACAGATGATAATAAGATTTGAGATGCAAACCTGCCATGAAAACGTATTCAGATATGATGTAGGATGAAAAAGCCTTTTCCAGAACCCTGCTGATTGTTCTGTAGCTGTTAGGATTATGCTTACAACCACCTTTAAACTGTAGCACATTGACTGTCTGTAATCGGTCAGAAGGAAAATATGTGTATGCTATGAAAACTTTGGTAAAAGATAGTGGGATTCACAGAGATTATCCTCATTACTAGTGGTGGTATTAAAGTTTATTGTGGCTGGAAAAAGTTTAAAATAATTATAGAAAAGTATTCCGCAGTGGTACAGCGGTAGCATTGTTACCTCACAGCAAGAGGTTCTCCCGTTCGATTCTCGGCTTGGCTTGGGAGTGCCTTCTGTGTGGAGTCTGCATGTCCTCCCTGCGGTTGGGTAGTGTTCAAAAGACATGCATGCATAAATGGGTGTGCCTTCATTGAAGGTTGGGCGTTGAGCTGGCACCTCGGCATTTTGTAAAAAATCTACTGCCAATCATTAGCGGACTGGAGTTCTGCTGTGGTGACCCCTTACCGGGAAAAAGCCGAAAGACAAACAACAACAACAATAGAAAAAGATCCACTCCATTCTACCTGCCCCAAAATATCTGCTTTACAAACCCAAACAAGCATTCAGCAGAAACACAAGGAAGAGCAACAGCTCTATCATTCATGCACTAGGGATATTAACAACAAAAAAAAAATCAGTTATTACAGGAAATGCACATTTTCCTACTTCTGGTGCTCATTGCAAAGATGAGATTCATTTAGTTCAATGCAGATCAAGTACAGCTGTGAGCTTGTAATGACTTTAAATGGGAAGGTGAGTGAAAAATTCTGCCTCATCCCTTTGTAACAATACTGTCTGTCCCTTACCTTCTTTCCATTCTGGTAAGGTTTCTTGCGGGTGTGGTTCTCAGTCATATGAACTGATTTTTTCTTTTCTGCTTAGTAATTTCCTGAAGCATTTAAAGACCTGACTCAGACTGACATGTTTGAACTATATAGATATGCAATGTAATTCTTGTACTAACAATGAAGACTTGCGTGTGAGTACACAAAGCTACAGGTGTGCCTGTGTGTGTGCACGTATATGTCTGTCTACCTCTTGCTAACATTTTTCTTTCTCTTCTGCTGTGCATATTGTGGGAATGCAAAGAGAATTAATCAGTACTGTACTTCTTTCAGTGTTCAAAAAACTATGAGGCCAGGCTTCAGGTTATATGAACACAAGCATGTTTATTTTTAACCCGGGAACAAATATTTACTAGCTCAATCGGCAGTTTCTTCTTGCACACATGCCCCATATAACAGTTATGAATTGTACCTTGTTTAGTAGGTAATCCGTAGCTAGAGGGCTAAACAAATGAGCCACCTACATGTAGGTAGAGAATCCACTGGCTTGGTCCTGCACAAACTAAATAAATAAATAAAAATGATGTAGGCCACTGTCCCTTTTTGATGGACGAGTCCAAAATTTTGGGCATGGGGAGGAGTTCATTTTCACTATGGATACTGCTCTGAGAGGAAGGCAGCAAAGGTAGGCATCCACCTATGACTAATTGCCATGGATAATGAATGTTATTGCAGCAGCAATCCTTTATAAGTATCTACTGTTATGGAAAGTGAACTTGCACAGCTTTACTTAACAGTCAGTGCATTCAGACAGCTGTACTTTTTCCATGGTAAATAAATCAGTACAAGGACTCAAGTACTGCAACCTTTATTAAAATATGTTAAAAGTGTATAAGACTCAAACACTTCTTTCTCAGGTTTAACTATAGGGTTATTTACTATTTTATTAATTAATTTGTCTTATTTAGTGTGTTAGCTATGGAAAATGTTATTAATTTGTAACATTCTTATATTGGCTGTGTAGCACCATACAATTTTATAGTGTTTATGTAGCAGAATACGTCACATCCAAGCACAGCTCAATTATCATCTCTTGTTTTTGTATGTCTACTGATCTATTACATTTTATCAAGTCTCAATTCAGTAAGACATCCACTAGATGGAAAAAAGCTAAAATTTCAAATGTTACCTCATATATATTTGGTTTGTTCCTTATAAAATTTGTGATTTTCTGGACAATCATAAAGGACTACAGTCACTAAACAGACATTTGACATTCAGATTTCATATCCTTCAGAAAATGCATTCTGCTACGCAATCTGTTATTCTAACAGCTTCCTAAATTTCATTATCATCATCATCATCGTCATCTGTCTTTTCCCCATTTTCTACATGGGATTAGGGCATCATGACAACTGACACCATCTTTCTCTATTTAATGCCACTCTCCTACCTTCTTCGACACCCATGCCTGACAATCGCAGGTCTTTTCTCACACAATCCATACACCTCTTTGTTGGATGCCCTTATTTTCTATTGCCTTCTTCATGTTTGTCCCAAATCATCGTCACCAGATTATCTTCTGCTTTGCTGGATATGTGCCCAAGCCACCATAATCTGTTTTGTTTGAACTTTTCTACAATTGGAGCTACTATGGCTTTTTCTCTGATGTCCTCATTTCTTCATCTGTCCCACAGTGTGTATCCTACTACCCATCTCAGGTACTTCATCTCCATCACCTCTAGCTTCCTCAACTGCTCTGCCTTTACTGGCCAGGTTTCTGTACCATACAGTAGTACTGATCCCCTCACTGTTTTGTACATCTTACTTTTCAGTGTCTTTGGTATTCTTCTGTCATACACTACCCTTCACGCTCTGTGTCAGTTGACTGCACCCCTCTGATTCTAGCTTTGGCCTCTTCATTCAAACTTCCCTTCTTCTCAACCATCCCTCCCAGGTACTTGAAGCTGTTAACCTATTTCACTATTTTCCCTTCTATTTCAGTTCTCAACTTCTGATTTCCTCCATTTTTGTGCCATTACAACTGTCTTATCTGTTCTCTGTGTCATCCCATGTGCCTTCAGTTTTGCATTCCATTCCCCTATCCTTTGCTGAAGTTCTTGCTCAGAGTCTGCCTGTAATGCCGCATCATTTACATATGGCAACTTTGTTGATCTGTCCCCTCTGACTTGTTTGCTAATGTAGTCTGTCACCCGTATGAACAGTGTGGGTTCAGAGCTGAACCCTGATGCAGACCCATTCCCAAGTGTTTGTACTTGAATCATTGGGTCCTTGTACATAGCTTGCCCTAATTCTACCAATGTTTTTGGGACCTTGAACCACTGCAGAACTCCCCAAATCAGCTTTCTTGGTACCTTGTGACATGATTTCATCAAGTTTAGGAATGACCAGTTGGACTCTTTCCTCACCTCTAGGTTCATATCAACTATCTGTGTCACTGAAATCAGCAGGTCAAGTTGTGCTGCATCCTGATCTGAATCCGAACTGCTCATTTCCCAACTTACTTTCCGCTATTCTGCATATTCATTTATCAATTACCCTCTCCAGAACTTTCATGCAGGTTAACAGGAGTTTGATACCTCAGTACTGACCACAGTTGTGAATGCACCCTTTGACCTTGAACGCCGGCACTAGTATGCTTATTCTCCAGTCATCTGGGATAAGTCATTCTCTTCCTACTGCTCTGAGTACCTATTTCCCCCAGTCTCACTCAACGTCTTTATCATATCTGCTGTAACCTCATCTGAGCCTGATGCTTTCTATTATTTCATTTTCCTCAGTGCTGTTCCTACTTCTTCTGTGTTGGGCTTCTCCTCTTGATTCGTTGTAGGCTGTGTCTGGGACACTACTGCTTCTGTGTGGTTTTCTTCAATCAGAAGCTGCTGGAAGTACTCCTTCCATCTTCCTTTATTGTCCTGTGAACTGGTGATCAAGTTGTTGTTTGGCAACCTTTATGAAGAGTGTCTGATCAGTATGTTTTTTGTCTTCCTGTCTTTACCTTGCAACCTGATAGAGTTTCTTATTGTCATCTACTGAGTCACTTTCCAGAAACTGATAGAATGCCTCTGATGCCTTGTTCTTTGCCATTGCAACCTGATCCATCTTTTCTATCTCCCACTTTTTCTTGTACTCCTTCTTTCTTTTGATGACTTCCTGGACTTCTGCATTCCACCACCAACTTTTCTTATGTACTCTTATGTCCATACCTGATTCAGCCACATATCTGTTCTGTAGTCCTCACACATGCTGTTGTTTTGAGGCACTGTCATTCTTCTTCAACTCCACCTATTTCCTCCTCTTCTTGGGGTGCTAGAGAACTGAGTAATTCCTTGAACTATTGTACCTTCTCTCCAGTCAACTTCCAGGTCTTTAGCCTAGTCTCTGCTGACCTTAGAGCCTTCTCTGACCACTGTTTGCAACTGATTGTGGCAACCAGTGGTTTATGCTGTGGGCTCACTGTTTCACCTGGGATGACTTTGCAATTTCAGGTTGTACCCCACTGCTCTTTCCTTACTAGGAGGAAGTCTACCTGACTTACATGTTGGCCACTTTTGTATGTGATCTTCTGACTAGCTGTCTTGTTGAACCATGTGTTGGTCACCATCTAGCCGTTTGTAAGACAGAAGTCTAGAATGACCTCTCCTTCTTTATTCCTGTTGGCCTAACCATGTGGACCCAGGGACTCCCCATATCCTGTTCTGTCTTTCCCAATGTGTGCTTTCAGGTCACCCATTATCAACACCAACTCACTTTGCCCTGCTTTATCTGGTAGGTCCTGAAACTGCTGTCTCAATGTATTCTTTTATTCACTATCACAATCCTGCTGTGGGACAATGTCTGAGATTATGAATACTGCCTCATATTTCAACTGGAGTGGCATGAGTTTGTCACTAATTCTGATGACATCTGTCAATGTTTTCTGAAGCCTCTCCCTCACCACAATTCCCACACCATTTCTAGCCTGTGCTATTCCTGAGGAATTAATTCTGGATCCCAATCCAAGTGGCTTTCCTGCACTGCCCTTCCATCTTCTCTCCTGGATACATGGGATATCCCGTTTCCTCCTTACCGTCATGTCATTCACTTCCAAGCTCTCTCCTGTCAGTGAACCTACACTGAGTATAGCAATTCTTAGTTCATGTCTGGTAGGTTAATTGGTTTTATGTCCATCTTTCAGTCGAGAGAGCTCTCCCAGGTAACCCAAGATGGGCAACTGGACAGTAAGTTTCTAAGAGCAATATTTAAAATCTGCCCCTGATTCTGGGCCCTTGTTCTGGAATTATTTATGGCTTTTTTCCAGTTATTCCCCTGTACCCACAGCTCCTGTACTTATATACACAAATTCCACAATTGCACAGCTGTACAAAGAAAAGCAAAATTCCAACACACTGACATTCTGCTGGACAAAAACAGCCAGCGGTAGTGATTTCCTATGCAGAAAGCAATCATGTAGCTCAGAATCATGGAAAATCTCACTCCCTTTATGTTTGACTACTTATATGGAAATCACGTGGACTAAAACCTGGAGACCATGTCTGTTTATATACTCTAACATGGCCCTCTCCATAAGGGTGTGCAGTTGTCAGGTCTCATAGCAACCTAGCTGGAAATACATAAATGTCAGAACTTCTTTAGGTGAACTTCAGTGGCATTAAATCATTTTATTTTTGCTTTTGCTTTGGCATTTAATCCTGATGCATATATCACTCCATAATTGATGCAGCAGACTAAGTTTCAACATTTTGAAAACTTTCAAGATCTTTTTCAGAGTAAAAAGAAAAAAAATAGATTAATTGCAGAAACCCCACAGAAATTTGAAAAAGCTGGACAACCTCCTGAAGCATAAACATGTATGGTAAGTACTTACACACAGTGTTAACTGTTAAAAGTGTTTTGTAAATGTTTCTCTCACTTAAATGAAAAGAAGACAGTGGCATCCAGAATAATAAAAAAATTTTTACAGTTTCTCAACTGCATATTCACAGCTGGGATTTATTTTGTTTTTTTTACTTTTTTGCCCTTGCTGGTTTCCTATCATCAGCCTCCTACCAACCAATAAACCTTGTTTCCACATCAGTGGGGTAAGAGTCAGTTGGAAGGATCTATCATTCATGCTGCCATCACAGCAGGGTTCGGCTTTTTATATGCTGGCCCTATCCCACCCTGAATGCACTCAACCGAGGGGGGGGGCTGTGCAATGGGCTGACTGTGGAGGTTGTCCCTTTGATACTGTAAAGAACATTCCCTTAAAGCGGTGCTGGCCCTCTGGGAAACACTCTGAATGATTCTGAGCATGAGCAAATCCTCCCCACACCCCTTGACCCCTTCTGCTCTTCTCTCCTTGCCTAAGTTCTCCAGTGCTGGGGCCCCTAATTTAATCTAATTGCCTTTAGGGCTCCCTTCCTCTGTGCCAAGAAGCCAAGCTTCAACCAAGATTTATCACTTCCCTATTGAAATGACTGGGGAATTTTTGACCCAAAAGTCTGTATAATTTTTGAATCATTTCATGTTTTTTCTTGAGACTGTTTTTAGGATTATGCCTTAAACCAAATGTAAGTAAATCTGCATCACTCTTAAGTTGTCCAGAGTTATAATTTTGCCTAAGGGAGCAGCTGTACTGTTTTCATAAATTTCACAAGCATTTGTCCCTGTACTCCATTTTGGCAGACTTTATCTGTGAATCCAATTAACCACTCACTGGGAAAATTGCCAGGAATGTAACAATTATAAACAAGATTATGTACACCAGTTTTGGCTTAAACTGCATGAGAAAAGTGATATTTAACAAAATGCAAATTTATATTCTTAACATAAAAGTTGAATGTGAATTTAAAGTACCAGTGCATGAATGATGAGTAATTAATGATCGCATATATGTGTGTGTGTGTGTGTGTGTGTGTGTGTGTGTGTGTGTGTGTGTGTGTGTGTGTGTGTGTGTGTTTGTATATGGTAGCACAGTATAGTTGGTAGAACTGCTGCTTTACAATGCTTTGCTCTTTCTCAGCTTGGGGCAGAGTCCACTTTTCCTTTCTGTTCCCTGTTTTTTTTTTTTTTTGCCAGGCGCAACAGTTTTTTCTCACAACCAAAACATATTCCATAGGTAAACTGTTGATTCTGCGAATACCCAGTATGCATAAAGTCATTGTGTGTGTGTGTGTGTGTGTGTGTGTGTGTGTGTGTGTGTGTGTGTGTGTGTGTGTGTGTGTGTATTTATATATATATGGATTCACTTCAGAAGCTCGAAATACTGAAATCTCAAATTCCAGTATCTTGAGCCCAAGAAGTCGAATCCACAAAACAACGAAAAGTAAAAACTGCGAAATTCAAAACCTCGAATACCGGAAGTTTGGAATTTTGCGGTTTTACTACACACACACACGCACACACACACACACACACACACACACACACACACACACACACACACACACACACACACCATCCACCACACAAACACACACAATCACTGTACTACATGAAAGGAGGGGGGCAAGTGCCCCTGCACTCCCCCATGTGGGGGCTGCACTCCCACAACCCCCACCCCTCCGGTATTCAAGGTTTTTAATTTTGCGCTTCTAAACTTTTGATTTTATGTGGATTCTGCTTCTTGGGCTCGAAATACTGAAATTCGACATTTCAGTATTTCGAGCTTCTGAAGTGAACCCATATATATATATATATATATATATATGTGTGTGTGTGTGTGTGTGTGTGTGTAAAATAAACAGACGTTCTTAATGTTGACCTCTGTTTGACTGACAACTTTGGTTTAAAATGCAAATCTGTAGGCCTGAATGCACCCTCAGAAGCCAGTGCCTGCACAGCGGCTCCGGACCCATCCAAGGTTGAGACATCTGCAGGTTCCATAGTCGAAGAAGCATCTCGCGGCATACCACTCTCTGAATGGGTCTCAGTAGAGGCCTGCAAATCTGAAGTAGCGGGTATTACGGGCTACAAAAGCACCTCACTGAGTACCAGGCCTAAAACTCGCACCACACCTAGAAAACTGACATCCAAACCGCATGCTCAGGCCCATATGCCTAAAAAACAAAGGCTTAGAATGGCTGAAAACCTTATTACCTTAATTATGGGAAGCCAGCCTTCCTCCTCTAAGAGACCTAGAAATGATTTTCCTTCTGATTCTTCTGATCAGGATTCTGATATTTCTGTTCCTTCTGATTACCAGGATTTGCCCTTATCTACCTATGAGGATTCTGATGCAGAGGATTCCATTCCCTCTGCTTCCTCTCCAGAAGATTTTTCTTTTGGTGAAACCTTGCACACTCTTAGGGAGCATTTCCACTGGGAAAGCCAGGGTTACACAGACTCCAAAAAGAGGCTTAGGGAATTCTTAGTCCTTCCTCAACACAGGCCTTTAGCTATCCCTCTTGTTATGGACATTGTAGATGATGCTTTCTTGGAATCTAGCCTTTCCCCAGACACTTTACCTCCAGCTCCAAGAAAACCTGACAGGTATTACAGAGTACCTGACTCTCACAAGTTCCTCTTCAAGAATCCTACTGCTGATCCAGAGACCATTTCCCAAGGACCAAAAGGCATTAAGGCTACTGCTGCCAAAAACCCTGCCCCTTCTGATAGAGATTCTAGAGCCTTAGACAGATGGGGTAAGAAGGTATGCACTTCTGCTACTTTGGCCATTGGGGCTTTGAATTGCCAGCTTCATATGTTAAAGTATCAGCAGCATATTATGGGACTACTTAAACAGAAAATGATGTTGATTACTGACTGTGCTGAACACAAAGAATTACAGGATTTAACGCATTCTACAGAACAAGTTGGTAAACATACTTTGCAATGTGGTTTTGATGCTTTAGAAGCATCTTGCAGGGCTGCTGTCACTGGGTCTGTACTTAGAAGGCATGCTTGGCTTAAGGAGCAAACCTTGCCAGATAATGCTAACCCTTACCCTAGTGTCGTCGGTGGCTGAAGGACATTAGGTTTAGGGTTAGGACTAACTTAACATCGTGGCTGAGACCAGATAGAACTTAAATTAATTGTGGAGTCACTTCAGAAAAAAGACTAACTGCCAATTCTACAGTTGATTTTATAAAGCATCATTGAATCAATTTGCTACAGTGCCTTGCCAAGGTCTTCACAAAGAGTAACGTAGTAGCATTTTATAAAACACAATTTAACTCTCACTGGGGTAAAGGATCATGCCTACATTTATTTTTACTACACAGAAGGTGGCTTGAACACCAATAAACTTACTCCTTCTAAGATATAAATCCTGGGTGGCGCAGTGGGGCAATGATTAGCATTGTCACCTCACCTCAAGAGGTTCTGCAAAAAAACTAAATTAATACTATTTACCCTTTTTTTTTACTGTGGTCAAACTGTAAACCAAACAGAATTACTTGGTGTTATTATTGATTAGCAGATGAAATCTAACTACCATCATCAAAGTTTATGTAACTGACATATCTAGGTGGGACTTGCTACTGCACATCCATGGGGTTACTACAGTAAACCGTAATCCAGAAAGCAGAAGCATAACATATAAGCCACACAGTTGAGGGCGGTCTCACTGTAATGAGTATTATATAGGATCCTAGGACTGACCTGTGTATGTTGTTCAGAGCACTCTCTGATCTAGGTAGGCATTCATTTTAAAGATCACTGTTGCAGTTGTGTTGTAATCCATACAATAGGGAATTTAGCTATAAAAAGACATCTCTTTCAGGCAGAATCCCAAAGAAGTACTGATGCCCCCTCCACCCAGCTTCAGGTTATCCCTCTCAGCCAGGGTATTGACTGGAACTCAGATGCAAAGAGGACACTAACCCTCATCATCTTCAGTTCATTTTCTGTCACTGGTATGTTTATTTAGTGTGACATCACATGACTAGGTTGTTTACAGGCCTAGAATGTTTAAGAAAGATTATTACTCTTGGCTTTACCTTTTCTTGTTGCTTGCTATTACTGTTATTGTACTGTTTGCTTGCTTTTTTGTGGAATTTACTTGAGTGGCATGCTGTTCTAGAAAAAAAGTTACCGACAAATGTGCCTGCAGGAACTGTTGGCCCTCAGAAGACAAATGCTTCTAAAAGGCTTTCATCTCCAGTGTTTATTTTGCTTGGGCAGTTTTATGATGTGTTAAAGTGTGAACATTGTAAAACCATTTAATAAAAAAAAAAATTGCTTAGGAGGGCTAGGAATCTTAAAATATTTTTTTTAGATTGGAGATGCCTGACCATGTTAGCAGGGGTGTCTGGTTCTCAAAATGACCAGATGTCCAGGATATTATTTGGAATTCATTTGCATTAAAAAGGGGCATAAAAGTACAAACATTTAAACATAAAAAAGAAACAAAAACATTTGTCACAAAGAAAGTGAACAGGGAATGTAGGGACTTAGTAACCCTGGCAGCTTAAATTAATTATTTAGTCATTCATCTATCTATCTATATATCTATCTGTCTGTCTATATATATATATATATATATATATATATATATATATATATATATATATGTATATGTCAGTCTATTTATCCATCTATCTTTGTTGACCAGGAAAGTTAAACTGGGCAAAAAAAAAAATGCAAACATTTTCAGTGGATGTCCAATGCCCGGGGAGAAACGTTCCACAGTTGAATCACATATACTACATCAAAATGATAACATTTTTACATGTGAATACATTTTACATGCACAGTATGAAAATAAAGAGAGTACATTACTGAAAACAGTTGAAAAAAATTTGCATGCACTGAATAGGCATTATTAGAGAATGAAATACAAAGAGAAACAGTGTATATACCTGCTCAATATATGGAAGCAAAAATAGAATTGAGTACTGTCGTGGATGGTGGTAACCTCAGATACAGATAGTAGTAATCTGATTTAACAAGAATGAAAGAAAAAAGTAGGTTGATGAAATTATAGGAAAGATGTTCATCGTGTTACCCTGCTGCAGTCATCACACTTGGGTTATCCTGCCATCAGGCGGTCCCGCAGTCGGCCTGAATTCCAAAGTCTTGGTCCGGCGTCGGTTGCTGTCGCTTCTTCCCTGATGTCAGTGCACCAGGGGTATATAAGAGGCATCCAACGCCATTTTCTTCAGTCTTTCTTGTCGCGCGGTGCCCGAAGCAGAAGCAGTTCACAAGTGCCGGTCGGCCGACACCTGAGATTTTCGAAACAAGTTTCAGTCCGTAGTCTTCAAAGCTAAGTACCCCACTGGGGAACCTTTTCTTGCCTCAGTCCGATGTCAGAAAAAGTTAACAATTGCATTTCTTGTGGGAAGCAAATACCTCATAAGGGCTTTCATTCTTTTTGTATACCTTGCCTAGGCCCAGACCACGATGTCACTGGTTGTCGGTTTTGTGCTAGGTTCAATAAGCGAACTATAAAGCGACGCTTTGATTTCGCACGACACTACTTCGGTAGGAAATTTAATTACACTATGCTGTCGGAGCAACTGACCACCGGCGTGCATAAAAAAACGCAAAGATAAAGACAGGCAGCCTAGATCCAAGCCAGACTCCGAGGCCTCGGCTGGGCAGGTTGCCAGTTCTACGGTTTTCAGTGAGGCGCCTACGCAGCCCCTGGCTACCGCAGAATTGGATCCCCAGACCACTTTGGATTCTCTAGCAGAGAGTTCTAGGCCGACGCAGCCATTTTCTTTAGGCCCTACCGACGACATTGCAGAAGGACAAGCCGGTGCTGTAGAAAGACCTTTGGTTTCTGAAGGTGTCTTCAGACCGACTACTCTCACCACAAAATCTTATGCTAAGCTTAAGACTCCTCTAAAACCAAAAAAGACTGCACTTCAGTCTCCAGTTCAAGGCCCCATGCCTAAGAAACAGATGCTTAAAATGGCTGAAGATTTGATTTCTTTAATCAGGGGTTCCCAACCCCCCCCCCCCGACAAAAGGCCTAGACAAGAGGAGGATTATGCCTCCTCTGATCAAGTGTCTATTTCCTCAGGCTCTTCTGAGGAACAGGATTACTCCTTTCCCCCTTATGAAGATTCTGATGCTGAAGATTCCATTCTCTCAGCTTCTCCCCCTGAAGACTATTCCTTTGGGGAAACCTTACATAACATGAGGGAACATTTCCACTGGGAAGGTCAGGACTACTCTGACTCTAAGAAAAGGCTCAGAGAGTTTCTTTTACTCTCCCAGCACAGACCACTTGCTATCCCCCCAGTTTTAGACATTGTGGATGATGTTTACTTAGAATCTAGTCTAAATCCAGATTCTCTGCCTCCTGCTCCAGCCAAACCAGATAGATACTATAGAGTGCCTGACTCACACAAATTCCTTTACAAAAGCCCTGTTGCTGATCCAGAAACAATCTCCCAGGGTCCCAAAGGGGCTAAGGCTTCTATGGCTAAAAATCCTGTACCCTCTGAAAGGGACTCCAGAGCACTAGATAGGTGGGGGAAGAAGGTTTACACCTCAGCTACTCTAGCTATGAGAGCACTAAATTGTCAATTTCACATGCTTAAATACCAGCAATTCCTAATGTCTCAAATAAAACAAGATGAGCACGCACCCACAACAGTCTGAATTCAAGGAAATGCAAGATCTGTTGCATGCAGCTGAACAGGTGGGCAAACATACTTTACAATGTGGATTTGATTCCTTGGAAGCTTCCTGTAGAGCAGCTGTTACTGGGTCTGTTATACGTAGGCATGCTTGGTTAAAGGAACAAACTCTGCCTGATCATGTTAAAGCAAAGTTACTAGATGCACCCTTACAGCAGAATGTCTTATTTGGGGTTAAAGCAGAAGAGGTTTTAAAGAAAATGGAGGATAAGGCAAAATCTATGCAGACGGTCAAAGATTTCTTACAGGTACAGCCCCCACGCTTCAGCAGAAATTGGCCAACAAAAAATTGGTCCTTTCCAGCTTCTGACAGACCACAGAGCGGTAAATACAGGCACCCAAGGGGCAGGGGACAAGCAGAAATCCCTTACAAACCTTGCCAATGGGGCACTGCAACACAGAAGGGAGGAGAAGACAAGTCCCAATCTACTAGAAGGCAAACACAATGACTTAAACCTCAAACTGCCAAGCAAAACTCTCTTGGCAGCTCCCTTGGGAGGAAAATTAGCACTTTTTGCAGACAATTGGCGCATCGTCACAAAGGACAAATGGGTCCTAGACATTATCTCACAAGGATACAGATTCCATTTCCACACCTTGCCAAGGATAAAAGGAATGCCAAACCTGCCACAAAATCAGTGGGCAGAGGCACAAAAACAAACTACAGCTCTCATGGACATGAGAGCCATTCAACTGGTACCTACACAGGAGCAAGGCCAAGGATTTTACTCAAGGCTCTTTCTAGTCCACAGAAAGGACAATGCTTGGAGACCCATTCTGGACCTTTCAATTCTAAACACCTTCTTGCAAGTACCCAAATTCAAGATGCTAACACTACAGCAGCTTCTTCCCATGTTGGACAAGAAAGCTTGGCTAATAACGTTGGGCCTCAAGGAGGCATACCTGCATGTCCCTATCAGACAAAATTGCAGAAGATACCTCCGTTTCATTGCAGGTTCAACCCATTACCAATTCTCTGCACTGCCCTTTGGCTTATCTGCTGCGCCCAGGGTCTTCTCAAAATGCCTGGCACCAGTAATTGCATACTGCAGACAAAGAGGAATTCAAATATACCCATACCTGGACAACTGCCTCATCCAAGCAGAAAGCAAGGACATTCTCTTACAACATCTGGCTTTTGTAAAACACCTTCTAAGTTGCCTAGGGTACACAGTAAATGAAAAGAAATCAAAACTAGTGCCCTCACAAAATATGACATTCCTGGGTGCCAGCTTGAATACAACGGCCAAGATGGCTTATCTGACGCCAGACAAACAACTACAACTAACTCAATACTTCAAAACAATGGCAACAAAGACCCACCTCCCTGCAAGACAAATTCTGCAGGCCTTGGGCTTCATGGCATCTTGCATACTACTAATACCATTTGCAAAACTGCATATGAGGAAATTACAATGGTACCTAAAAAGTGTATGGACTCAACACAGCCACAGCTTGGAAACAATGATACCTCTCATTCCCTGCCTTCAACAGGAGTTTCTATGGTGGTCACAGGCATGTCACCTCAACAAGAATCAGCCTTTCACCTTACCCCCAGCCAGGCAAACTATGACATCAGATGCATCAGACTATGCCTGGGGGGGCACACATGGCAGGACGGTGCGTTCAAGGCATATGGACTGCAGATCAAAGGAATCTGCACATCAATCAAAAAGAAATGCTAGCTGTACAGAATGCCCTGACAGCCTTCAAGGACCTCTTACATCCAGGGCAGCTTATCATAAGGACAGACAACACCACAGTAATGCGGTACATAAACAAACAAGGGGGTACACACTCCTACCCTCTATGCAGGCAAGCAATGACTTTGTGGAACACAGCACTGGCTTACCAAGTTCAATTACAAGCTCAATTCCTGCCAGGAAAAAAGAACACATTGGCAGACGACCTAAGCAGAAACATCATGGATCCCCACGAGTGGAAACTGGATCCACAAGTATTTGCAATGATAACTCAAAAATGGGGGCACCCAGACATAGACCTGTTTGCCAGCCCCCAAAACTATCAGCTAACAAAATTTTGCATTAGGACATTTTACCATCAAGCTTGGAAAGTGGACGCACTCTCATTCAGTTGGAAAATGCTGACAGTATATGCCTTCCCTCCATTGCCCCTTCTCACAAAGGTGCTGCTGAAAGTCAGGATGGAGAGACCCTGAATGATACTCATTGCCCCAGACTGGCCACGCCAGCACTGGTACCCACTATTAAGGAATATGGCCCAGGGCCCACCATGGATTTTTCCACAAATTACTCATCTGCTCACACAGCAAGACAGTCACATTCTACACAGCCAGCTCAAAACCTTAAACTTGGCTGCATGGCAAATCACCTAAGCAACCAGCCAGCTCCTCTTTCACAAGCTGTTATGGATGTTATTCTGGAGGCCAGGAGGCCCAGCACCAGGAAAGCCTACTCAGACAAATGGAAAAGGTTTTGCGCCTAGAACCAAGCTAAAGGCCAAAATACCCTTCAGCCGGACATACCTCAGATTCTACAATATTTAACTGAGATGTTACACAAAGGGCTTTCTTTTTCATATATTAAAATCCACGCCTCAGCTATTTCAGCTCACTACAACACGGATCCTCCCTTATTTTCACATCCACTTCTAAGGCAGTTTCTCAGAGGGGCCAAAAACATTAGGCCTCCCAGGAGAGCACCAACACCAACTTGGGACCTCAATTTTGTTCTGGAAAAACTTACGCTACCTCCTTTTGAGCCAGCTTTCTCAGCTGACTTAAAGTTTATATCATGGAAGACTGCCCTGCTGCTAGCAATTACTTCAGCCAGAAGTGTCTCAGAGCTTCAGGCACTAATGGCAGTAGAGCCTTTCCTCATTTTTCATCAAGATAGAGTTTCTCTACAAACTAACCCCTCCTTTATGCCTAAGGTGGTATCCAGTGTGGCTCTAAATCAAGCCATCCATTTACCCACCTTCTTTCCAAATCCACAGAACAAAGGAGAAAGACTCCTGCATTCCTTGGACATTCACAGGCAGCTACGTTATTACTTGGATAAAATGAAGGTTTTCAGAAAATCTGACAAGCTTTTTGTATCCTATGCTACAGCATCACAAGGAAAGGCTATCTCAAAACAGACCATTTCCAAATGGATAGGACATTGCATACGTTTTTGCTACACCCTCCATGGAAAACCAGCTCCTGCTAGCATAAGGCCCCACTCTACCAGGGCAGCAGCTACATCTACAGCCTTCCTCAGGGGGGTGCCAACCAAGGATATTCTGGAAGCTGCAACTTGGAGTTCAGTACACACCTTCACCAAACACTATCACTTACCACTTTACTCTAAGACTAGAGCTGGCTTCGCCACTGCAGTTTTGCAGGGCCTTCTAGCCTCCTCTAACCCTGTTTGACTCCACCTCCCATCCTTAGCTTTGGGATTCTACCCAAGTGTGATGACTGCAGCAGGGTAACACGATGAACATAGTACAGTTTTGTACCTACCATAAATGTAGATGTTCGAGTGTATACCCTGCTGCAGTCCAGGTTACCCTCCCTTCATCCCCTCTGACCTAACTAAAACCTTTCAATACCTTAAAAACTGATACAACCTTTGTGGTGTATTTGCTTATAGCTGGAGGGATGTTTTGCTTGTGCTAAACTTTTATTATTGGTACTAGCTACTGACCACCTTTTGTGAGGGGCACCTGACATCTGGGGCAAGAAAAACTGAAGAAAATGGCGTTGGATGCCTGTTATATACCCCTGGTGCTCTGACGTCAGGGAAGAAGTGACAGCAACCGACGCCGGACCAAGACTTTGGAATTCAGGCCGACTGCTGGACCACCTGACGGCAGGATAACCCAAGTGTGATGACTGCAGCAGAGTATACACTCGAACATCTACAGTTATGGTAGGTACAAAACTGTACTTTATCCTTTCATTCGTATTTGTTAAACAAGCAGATGAACTGGTCACAGGGTCATTTTCAGCCACAGTCCTGGTCATGTGGCATGAGACACAATACATGGTAACAAAATACTATTTCTATTACTGAATGCAGCAATATCACAATGAATGCAGAACTTTATAATGGGAAAGAGGAAAACATGCACTTTTGTGTAATTCAGTGAAATTAGGTCCCAAAGAGTAACGGCTCAAATATTTATTTATTTATTTCACATTTGTTAACCAGGTTAGTCCAACTGAGCTTGCAAACAAGCCCATTTTTCAGTGGAGACCTGAGGGGGAAAGCCCCAGCAAACATAAATAAAGATAAAGTGACAATATACAAATATTAAAAAACAATCACAATACAAAATAACTGTAAAAAAGAAAAGGTTATTAACTGTTTGCATTGCACTGATAGTAAGCAACCCATTTTCAGTGGAAACCCAAGGGAAAAGAGCCCCAACAAACATAAGCAAAGATAAACATACAGGACAAAAACTAGTAAAAATAAAATGCAAATACAAAATTAATTATAAAGAGAAAAACAAAAGAAAAAATTGTCAACATTAAGGGTCGCACTGATAGCAGTGGTCTAAATTTACTAAAAGTAAAAACAGAAGAATAATTGTTCAAAAGAAGGAAAATGTACAGAAGATAAATAGCATGGAGAGTGGGAGGGGAAGAGAAAGGAGGGCCTATATAAGGGCTATAGTAGTAGAGCTGAGGGTTTAGGAGGTTAGTTTAAGCAGAAGTTACTAACAGAGAAAGAAAGTTAGGAGATGCAACAGGGTATACAGTAGGACAGACTGAAATATGAGGAATCAAACAGGTAGTGGATATGTGTCTTCTGAAAATTAGTCTCCAACCCTTGCTTCTTGGATGTCTGCAGATGTTCATCATGCATACAGCTGCAGTCATAACAGATGGGTTCTCCTGCCGTCAGGCAGGTCCTCGGTCGGCCGAATTCCAAAGTCTAGGTCCGGCGTCAGTTGTCGTCGCTTCTTCCCTGACGTCAGTGCGACAGGGGTATAAAAGAACCATCCGACGCCATTTTCTCCAGTCTTTCTTGCCGTGCGGTGCCCGAAGCAGAAGCAGTTCGCAAGTGCCGGTCAGCCAGCTCCTGAAATTACGAAAATTTTGCAACCGAAGTCTTCTTGAAAGCTAAGTACCCCATTGGGGAAACTTTTCTTGCCTCAGTCCGATGTCAGACAAAGTTAATAATTGTATTTCATGTGGGAAGCAAATACCACATAAGGATTTTCATTCCCTCTGTATTCCTTGCTTAGGCCCAGACCACGACGTCTCGGTCTGTCGTTTTTGTGCTACATTCAATAAATGCACCATTAAGCGTCGGGCGGAGTTCGCCCAGCATTATTTTGGCAAAAAATTTAACTATATTATGTCGTCAGATACTCTGACTCCAGTTTTGTCTAAAAAATGCAAAGATAAGGACCGACACACGAGGTCCGTGGCCTCTACCGACACCACGCCAAAGCCGACTACAGCTGGTCCGGTTCTCAGCGAGGCGCCTACACAGCCCCTGACTACCGACGACACTTCATTGGTGGTGTCTTCTGTACCCGAGGTCGCAGGCTCCTCGGCCCACATCCTGACTACAGATACCGAAGCCACTCTTGGTGGTGAATCTCAAAATGTAGACAGGTGTCTTCAGACCTTCCTCTTCTTTTTCCATCAAGGCTTTCACTAAGTCTAAAGCAGCCATGCATTCTAAGAGACAAGCTACACAGGGCCCTTCTCCAGGCCCCATGCCTAAAAAACAGATGCTTAAAATGGCTGAGGATTTAATTACTCTTATCAGGGGCTCTCAACCCCCCCCCCCCGGACAAAAGGCCCAGAGTGGAGGAAGAATCCCCCTCCTCTGACCAGGCCTCCATTATATCAGAGCACTCTGATGAACAGGAACATTCTTACTCCCCTTTTGAAGATTCTGATGCAGAGGAGTCCATTCCCTCTGTCTCCCCCCCAGAGGATTACTCATTTGGGGAAACCTTGCATACCTTAAGGGAACACTTCCATTGGGAAGGCCAAGAGTACTCAGATTCCAAGAAAAGGCTTAGGGATTTTCTCTTGCTACCTCAGCACAGGCCTCTGGCTATACCTCCTGTCTTAGACATACTAGATGATGTGTACTCGGAGGCCTGCCTTAACCTGGATTCTTTACCTCCAGCCCCAGTCAAGCCTGACAGGTACTACCAGGTTCCTGACTCACACCAATTTTTATACAAACGCCATGCGGCTGACTCAGAAACTATCTCACAGGGCCCCAAGGGAATTAAGGCCTCCACTGCTAAAAATCCATTACCTTCCGAGAGAGATTCCAGATCCTTAGAAAGGTGGGGAAAAAAGGTATATACCTCGGCCACCTTAACCATGAGGGCATTAAACTGCCAGTTCCATATGCTAAAGTACCAACAGTTTCTGTTATCACAATTGAGATGTAAAATGTCACAACCTGAACAACCAGACTTGAAGGAGTTGCAGGATTTGATGCATAGTGCAGAACAAGTGGGTAAACATACCTTGCAATGTGGTTTTGATGCTCTAGAGGCCTCATGTAGAGCTGCTGTTACAGGATCAGTGATACGTAGACATGCCTGGCTCAAGGAACAAACCTTACCAGATCATGTTAAAGCTAAATTACTAGATGCCCCTCTTCAAAAGAATGTATTATTTGGTGTTAAAGCTGAGGAGGTATTAAAGAAAATAGAGGAAAAGGCTAAATCAATGCAAACAGTGAAAGATTTTCTACAGGTACAACCTCCACGTTTCAGTAGAAATTGGCCTTCCAAAAATTGGTCCTTTCCAGCCACGGACAGACCCCAAAGAGGTAGATACAGGCGCCCGAGGGGCAGAGGGCAATCTCAAGGATCATTTAGAGGCAGACAATGGCAAGCTCCTACACAAAGAGGTGGTGAGGATAGTTCGCAGCCATTCAGAAAGCAAGCCCAATGACTTTCCCCTTTGCATGCCAAGCAAGGCTCAAATGGCAGCACCCTTAGGTGGAAAACTGGCATTATTTTCAAAAAATTGGCATATTGTCACAAAAGACAAATGGATCCTGGACATTATAAACAGAGGCTACAGATTCCATTTTCACACCCCTCCAAAAATGAGAGGCATGCCAAACCTGCCACACAATCAAAGGGCAGAGGCACAAAGACAAATTTCAGATCTCATGGACATGGAAGCTATTCAAGAGGTACCTACTCACGAACAAGGTCAAGGTTTTTATTCCAGACTATTCCTGGTACCAAGGAAGGGAAAAGATTGGAGACCTATTTTGGACCTATCCATCCTAAACACATTTTTACTCGTACCAAAATTCAAGATGCTCACTTTACAGCAGCTTCTTCCCATGCTGGGCAAGGAGTCTTGGCTGGTAACATTGGACCTCAAGGAGGCATAACTGCATGTCCCAATCAGACAAAATTGCAGAAGATACCTCAGATTTCTTGCAGGTTCAACCCATTATCAATTCTCTGCATTTCCCTTTGGCTTATCTACTGTGCCCAGAGCATTCACGAAATGCCCGGCATCAGTAATTGCCTACTGCAGACTTCAAGGGATACAAATATACCCATATTTGGATGACTGCCTGATCCAAGCGGACAGCAAGCACATACTTCTGAAACATCTGGCTTATGTAATAATGTTGTTGAATTCTCTGGGATACACAGTCAGCAAAAAGAAATCAAGGCTAATACCCTCTCAGAAAATAATTTTCTTGGGTGCCAACTTGGACACAAACACCCAGATGGCCTACCTCACGCCAGAGAAGCAGGGGCAACTAACTCAATACTTCAGAACACTAGCAATTTTCACCAGGCTGACTGCAAGGAAAATCCTGCAGGCTCTAGGATTCATGGCATCTTGCATCCTACTAATCCCATGTGCAAAGCTGCATATGAGGAAACTTCAATGGTACCTGAAAAACCTATGGTCTCAACACAGCCACAGTCTGGAAACAATAATACCACTAATTCCATGTCTTCAACAGGAATTTCTGTGGTGGGCTCAAGCATGCCAAACAAACACAGGTCTCCCATTCTGCAAGCCTCAAGCAAATCAAGTCATCACAACAGACGCCTCGGACTACGCCTGGGGGGCACACATGACAGATCGGTGCATTCAGGGCAAATGGTCCCAAAAAGAAAAGCACCTTCACATCAATCAAAAGGAAATGCTAGCAGTAATAAATGCTATTATAGCTTTCAAAGACCTTCTGCATCCAGGTCAACTATTGATAAGGACAGACAACACCACAGTAATGTGGTACATAAACAAACAGGGAGGAACCCATTCATACCCCCTATGCAGGCTGGCCATGTCACTTTGGAACATGGCTCTGGAATTACAAATCGAACTTCAAGCACAGTACTTGCCAGGCAAGGAAAACACGCTGGCAGACAACCTAAGCAGAAATATGACAGACCCACACAAATGGAAGTTGCATCCTCAAGTTTTTACAGAGATAATTCAAACATGGGGAAGGCCAGACATAGATCTCTTTGCCTCCCACAAAAATCACCAATTGACAAAATTCTGCTCAAGGACTTTTCATCCAAAGGCCTGGAGAGTGGACAACAATGACAGTTTATGCCTTCCCACCTCTTCCTCTGCTGCCCAAAGTTCTATTAAAAACCAGAGCAGACAGACCAAAGATGATTCTCATTGCTCCAGACTGGCCAAGACAACACTGGTACCCACTCCTGAGGAGCCTGACGCATTCCCCACCATGGACCCTACCTCTAATGCCTCTCCTTCTGACTCAGCACAGCTTCAAAACTCTTCACAGTCATCTGAAAACACTCAATCTGGCCGCATGGAAGATTCCTTAACATCACAACAGACCCTACTCTCCAAGGAGGTGCAGGATATCATTTTGGAGGCCAGAAGGCCATCTACTAGAAAAGCTTACTCCGCAAAATGGAAACGGTTTTGTGCCTGGAATGAGAAAAGGGGCCAGAATCCTGGAAAACTGAATTTACCTCAAATATTACAGTATCTAGCTGAGCTGCTAAGCAGTGGACTTTCATTCTCCTCCATCAAAATCCATGCCTCAGCCATTTCTGCAAAATACAACACTGATCCACCTTTATTCTCTCACCCCCTCTTAAGACAGTTCCTCAGAGGGGCTAAGAATATAAATCCCCCAAGGAAACAACCAATACCTGCTTGGGACCTCAATTTCATTCTAGAAAAGCTGACCTTGCCTCCTTTTGAGCCAGCTGCCTCAACAGATTTGCAATATTTGTCCTGGAAAACAGCT
Organism: Protopterus annectens; assembly: GCF_019279795.1. Classification (NCBI taxonomy): domain Eukaryota; kingdom Metazoa; phylum Chordata; order Ceratodontiformes; family Protopteridae; genus Protopterus; species Protopterus annectens. The sequence goes on from NC_056739.1 coordinate 421,636,598, forward strand.
TTCCTTCTGGCTATTACCTCAGCTCGTAGGGTTTCGGAACTACAAGCCCTCATGGCTGTGCAGCCTTTTATCATCTTCCATCAGGACAGAGTTTCCTTACGAACCAACCCGTCCTTTATGCCAAAAGTGGTACCCAGGGTAGCTTTGAATCGGGCTATACACTTACCTACCTTTTATCCTAATCCTCAAAACAAAGGGGAGAGATTACTACATTCCTTGGACATCCACAGACAACTGCGTTATTATTTGGACAGAACAAAGCCTTTCAGAAAATCAGAACAGCTCTTTGTGTCCTATGCTATAGGAGCTCAAGGGAAGCCAATTTCCAAACAGACAATCTCAAAATGGATAGCCCACTGCATACGCTTTTGTTACTCTTATCATGGCAAAACTGTACCTGCAGACATCAGATCTCACTCCACAAGGGCCACAGCTACCTCTGCAGCTTTCCTCAGATGAGTTCCTACCAAAGATATTTTGGAAGCAGCCACTTGGAGTTCTGTGCATACCTTCTCCAAGCACTATCACCTACCATTATACTCCAAAACTAGAGCAGGCTTTGCCACTGCAGTCTTGCAGGGCATCCTGGCTCCTCCTAGTTCCACCTAGTGCCTACCACCCCTTTCTTAGCTTTGGGATTCTACCCATCTGATATGACTGCAGCTGTATGCACGATGAACATAGTACAGTTTTGTACCTACCATAAATGTAGATGTTCGAGTGCTAATACAGCTGCAGTCCAGGTTTCCCTCCCTCCTTCCCATCTTGGGACAGGCCTATTGCCTAACACCTCCTCATACAATCTGATTGGGGTATTCATTTATGGTGTATTTGCTTGCAACTACTGTATTTTGATTATATGGCATTGCTTTATTACACAAATTTATGTATTGCCTTCCATCTGGGGGCACCTGACATCTGGGGCAAGAAAAACTGAAGAAAATGGTGTTGGCTGGTTCTTTTATACCCCTGTCGCACTGCCGTCAGGGAAGAAGCGACGACAACTGACGCCGGACCTAGACTTTGGAATTCGGCCGACCGAGGACCCGCCTGACGGCAGGAGAACCCATCTGTTATGACTGCAGCTGTATTAGCACTCGAACATCTACATTTATGGTAGGTACAAAACTGTACTTTATATTCCTTCTTGAGGTATGTAAGTAGATTTTTTTTATGAAATAGTGTAACTTTGCTAACGTTAGTTAATTCAGAAGCCATGTTGTTCCAGGAAATGGTAAAGAGAGTACCTTCATGATTGCTTAGTGATCAAAAGTGTAATGCAGTAAGAGTACATTTTTTAAATGGGGTGTGGGCTGGAGGGCCAGTAACCCTCATTCAGCAGCTCATATGTTAGGATATTAAGCTGAAAGGTGACCTAGTGGTAATAGGTGTCCAGATTGCCTTTTCTGTGGTAATGCATTAATGCCATATATGATTTGATATGTTTATACATATTAGTTATCTATTTTCTGATATTTGTAGAATGGCACTATTGTGAGGAGAGAAGAGGAAGATTATTGGTGGGCAGTAATGTGTCTGTTACTATTATACATCTGGCCTTAATAGTAATTGTGAAATTGTTTGAGATACTTTTGTCTTATCATGTTTTCCATCTTTTATCAAAATATGGGCATGAAAAGATATGTTATCTTTCACCAAGGCTTGCATGTGTAGATTCCGCTAAGTCCCAGCTTCATCCAACCCTGCACCAAGACCTTAGCTTTACAACATACTCCCTTGCTTTGTCCATTTTGAAGGCAAAGTATGGGCTGGTTGCTCAGGGCTATAGTCAAGCGTCTGACAAATTAACTACTGTACCACTGTTAGACTCCTCTTCAAGGATGTTCATGGCTTGTTCACAAAGCTCCCTTTTTATGTTTTTAAGCTTCTTGCTTATGGATCCTTCTGTTCCCACTTATTTAGTCAAATTTACATACAGGGTCTTTTCTGCATTCTTGATATCACTCCTACAGGCCAGCACTCTAACCTTGGTTGTAGGAATGTCAGGTCCACCATCTGCCATACCTCCTAACCCCCAGGTGTCTCTACCACTGGGGGTTCCCTCAGAGAAGTAAGAGGGGCTCCCACTCCTGGATCTTCCTCTGACTCTGACCTGAGAAGAGGGGGATCTCACTTAATCAGATCAAATCTAGTCCCTAGAGGTGCTAGAAACTGATGGTGCGGTCTTGTTTTCCTCAGACCAGCATAAGCACTTCTAAAAAAATCATTTTGTGAACCTATCTGAAGTCTCCCTTGATGCAACCAGAGAATCTGAACTGGACCCACTTTGAGCACCATAGCTAATGACAGAGAAGGCAGAATTCTAAGCCAGCATGGTGTGTAGGTGTATGTTAGGGCCATAATCTGCCATATGGCCCAACAGCAAGGCACCATACTAAACTAGATTGAGAACATGACTCAATAGGTCTGGAATGGCACATTAACAGACAGCATTCTAAGTGTACCCTAAAAGTAAGCAGAGTCACAGACATACTACAGAACATGAAAAGGATGTTGCTGATAACTGTGCTAGAGAGATGCCTCACACAGAGCTGTTAGGAGATATACCTAAGGATTTAGCTTTTGCCTAAGGATGGAAAGCTACAGCTTTTAAATCTCTTTCAGGAAGTGTAAGAATTTATACTCCAATCAGTCAAAATCAGCCTTTAATATTCCAGTAATTATCCAAGAAATCAGTGAACTTACTACTGATGGTAAACAAAAATACAGCAAGGTAGGAAACAGCAACAGTTCCAGAAGACACAAAAATCCTGGAGTGGAAAAAGGATACAGGATGGTCCCCAGGAGTGCAGGCAAGAAGTTGATTCAACAAAATGGTTCAAGCCTCAGTTATTTAAGACACTGAAGACTACATACCTCCCTTCTCCCTGATACCCCTGCTCCCCAAACCTCCTGGGTGGGAAAAGCTATTCTTCCAAAGATAACTGAACTCTCCTGAACTGCTACATACTAGGTGCAGCTCACCTCAGACTGTTGAGTGCAAGAAGTAGTTCCTGACTTCAGACTGCTGGGTGGTGGATGCAGTTCCTGACCTCAGACAGCTGGGTGCTAGATTTAGTTCCTGACCTCATACTGTTGGATGCTACATGTAGTTCCTGACCTCAGACTGCTGGGTGCTAGATGTAGATGTTCTTCATGTTTCACTGTTGCAGTCATCACATTTGGGTTATCTGCTTGCAGTAGCCCTCAGTCGGCCTGATTATCAAAGTCTTGGGTCCTGCGTCGGTTGCTGTCTCATCTTCTGTGACGTCAGGTAGTCAGGGGTATAAAGCATGCAGCTGATGCCATTACATCAGTCTTTCTTGCCATGTGGTGCCCGAAGCAGAAGCAGTTTGCAAGTGCCAGTCGGTCGACTCCTGAAATTTTCATTTTCGAGTTTCAGAACTGAAGTCTCCAACTAAAGCTAAGTACCCCATTGGGGAAACTTTTTCTTGCTCTAAACCAATGTCAGTAAAAGTCAATAATTGTATTTCTTGTGGAAAGCAAATACCTCAAAGATTTTCATTTGTACTGTATTCTTTGCCTAGGCCCTGACCACGACGTACCCCACTGTCGGTTTTCTGCATCAGATTGCTAGGTGCTAGATGTACTTCCTGACCTTAGACTGCTGGCTGCTAGATGTAACTCCTGATCTCAGACTGCTGGGAGCTAGATTTAGTTCCTGACCTCAAACTGTTGGCTGCTAGATGTAGTTTCTGACCTCAGACTGCTGGGTGCTAGATGTAGTTCCTCACATCAGACTGCTGGGTGCTAGGTGTAGTTCCTGACCTCAGACTGCTAGGTGCTAGATGTAGCTGCTGATCTCAGACTGCTGGGTGCTATATTTAGTTCTTGACTTCAGACTACTGGCAGCTAGATGTAGTTCTTGACCTCAGACTGCTAGGTGCTAAATGTAGTTCCTGACCTCAGACTGCTGGGTGCTAGATGTAGTTTCTCTGATCAGACTGCTGGGTGCAAGCTGTAGTTCCTCACATCAGACTGCTGGGTGCTAGATGTAGTTCCTGACCTCAGACTGCTGAGTGCTAAATGTAGTTCCTGACCTCAGACTGCTGGGTGCTAGATGTAGTTCCTCACATCAGACTGCTGGGTGCTAGGTATAGTTCCTGACCTCAGACTGATAGGTGCTAGATGTAACTGCTGATCTCAGACTGCTGGGTGCTATATTTAGTTCCTGACTTCAGACTGCTGGCAGCTAGATGTAGTTCTTGACCTCAGACTGCTGGGTGCTAAATGTAGTTCCTGACCTCAGACTGCTGGGTGCTAGATGTAGTTTCTCGATCAGACTGCTGGGTGCATGCTGTAGTTCCTCACATCAGACTGCTGGGTGCTAGATGTAGTTCCTGACCTCAGACTGCTGGGTGCTAGATGTAGTTTCTCTGATCAGACTGCTGGGTGCTAGATGTAGTTCCTGACCTCAGACTGCTGGGTGCTAGATTTAGTTCTTGACCTCAGACTGATGAATGCTCGATTTTGATGTTCTTCATGTTTTACTGTTGCAGTCATTACATTTGGGTTATCTGCCTGCAGGTAGTCCTCAGCCAGCCTAAATATCAAAGTCTTGGATTCCTGCATCGAATGCTGTCTCTTCTTCCATGACATCAGGTCTTCAGGGATATAAAACATGCAGCTGATGCCATTACATCAGTCTTTTCTGCCTCGCAGTGCCAGAAGCAGAAGCAGTTCGCAAGTGCTGGTTGGCCGACTCCTGAAATTTCTGTTTTCATGTTTCAGAATCGAAGTCTTCAAAAAAGCTAAGTACCCCGTTGGGGATCCTTTTTCTTGCTCTTAACCAATGTCAGTAAAAGTTAATGATTGTCTTACCTGTAGAAAGCAAATACCTCATAAAGATTTTCATTCGTACTGCATTCCTTGCTTATGCCCAGACCACGAGATCCTTTTCTGTCAGTTTTCTGCTTTATTCAATCCCCGAACTATTTGTCGTCGGTCTATTTTTGCAGCAAATTATTTTGTTACTCGGTATGACTATCCAGAAATAGCTTCGGTAAGCCATCCGACTACCGACATTCTGAAAAAATGTAAGGATAAAAACAGAGACAGACTACATAGGTCCAAAACTGCCGATGACACTTCCATTAAGCTAGTCGCCGGTTCGCCGGTACACAGTAAGGTGCTTTCACAGCCCCTGATACCTGCTACTTCAGATTCGCAGGCCTCTACTGAGACCCATTCGGAGTCTGGTATGCCAAGAAATGCTTCTTCAACTATGGAACCTGCGGATGTCTCTACCTTGGATGGGTCCGGAGCCGCTGTGCAGGCACCGGCTTCTGAGGGTGTATTCAGGCCTGCAGATTTGCATTTTTAAACCGATGTCATCTTCTTCATCCAGGCCTAAAACTCGACCCACGCCTAGATAACCGACATCCAAACCACATGGTCTGGCCCATATGCCTAAAAAACAAATGCTTAGAATGGTTGAAGACCTTATTACTTTAATTAGGGGAAGCCAACCTTCCCCCCTCTAAAAGACCTAGAACTGATTTTCCTTCTGATTCTTCTGATCAGGATTCTGATATTTCTGTGTCTTCTGATTACCAGGATTTGCCCTTATCTACCTATGAGGATTCTGATGCAGAGGATTCCATTCCCTCTGCTTCCCCTCCAGAAGATTTTTCTTTTGGTGAAACCTTGCACACTCTTAGGGAGCATTTCCACTGGGAAAGCCAGGATTACTCTGACTCCAAAAAGAAGCTTAGGGAATTCTTACTTCTTCCTCAACACAGTCCTTTAGCTATCCCTCCTGTTCTGGACATTGTAGATGATGCCTTCTTGGAATCAAGCTTGTCCCCAGACACTTTGCTTCCATCTCCCAGAAAACCTGACAGATTATTTATTTATTTTATTTTATTTTACATTTGTTGACCGGGCTAGTCTAACTGGATATATGTCCATTTTCAGTAGAGGCCCGGGGAGATAAACTCCAAAACAGGCATGAACAGACAAGATTCATAATGTTACAAAGACAACACACAAAGAAGAAATATTTCTACACATTTCATAGAGACTAATTACAGTATTTAGAGCTAATTTTTAAACATTTACTAGTAGCTAACACAGCTTCAAATTTTTGCATACGTACTTTCAAGTTGCACTAAAGCACAGTAATTAGAAGAGTGAGTGGAGTTAGTAAAGATACTAGAAACAGTAATGATTGTTTAGTCAGGGTTACTACAAGGACAAAGCCAGTGAGTTTTCAGGAAGATTTTAATTTTTTGTTTGAAGAGTGATAAGGAAAGAAGGGAAGTAAGTTCAGTAGGTAGAAGGTTCCACTTTTTCCCGACTGTATTTGAGAACAAGGAGTCTCCTGCTATGTTGTTTGCCTTATTGATGTTAATTAGTAGTTTATTCGATGAACGCAAGGTGTTAAGATTTCTATAAGGGGTAATGAGGTCTTAGAGTATTGGAGTGTTATTACGTTGGTAAAGGATTTTATGGGCAATAGTTAGTTGGTTGATTTGAATCTGATTTTGTAGTTCAAACCAACTTAGTTGTTTGAGATTATGACAGTGATGGGTTCTGAAAGGTTTACCAGTGTCAAATCTGGCTATGCTGTTATAGGAGGTAGCTAGTTTGAGAAGATTATGTTTAGAAAGGTTGGTATATATTGGTGAGGCATAGAGAAGAGTAGAGATTAGATGGGAGTGGGCAATGGCAGTTGTTGCTGTTGGTGTTAAGAAGGGTTTAATTTTATACAGGGAGCCCATTTTTCTGTTAACTGATTTTATAGTGTTGTTAATATGGGTATCAAAGTTAAGGTTGTCTATTGTAATCCCTAGTAGTTTGGTAGTAGAGTCTGGTGATATGAGGGTACCATGTTTAGAGATTACTGAGAAATCTATTGGTACTGACCTGTGAGTAGGAGTAAAGAGCAGGAGTTTTGCTTTTTGGGATTCAAAAGGAGGCACCGCTTTGAAAACCATGTCTCAACTATGTTAAATGCTTTTTGGGTTTGGAATTGCAGTTCATGCGCAGATTTGGCCGTACAGATTATTGTCGAATCATCTGCATATTGTATACATGTAGCACTGGGAATAGCTAGGTAGAGATCATTAATGAAAATTGAAAATAAGAGAGGATCTAGAATGGAGCCCTGGGGCACACCCAGTGTGACTGGCAGGTGAGATGATAGGTTGTTTTCCCAGAGCACTGCCTGTTGCCTATTGCTCAGGTAGGAAGTAAACCATTTTACAGATAGAGAATCTAGGGAAAGTGATTTGAGAAGATAAATAAGCAAGGAGTGGTTTACCATATCGAAAGCCTTAGAAAGATCAATGAATAAAGCTGAAGAGAGTTTGTTGTTATTGCGGAATCTATTAATGGTGTCAGTAAAGAGTAAGAGAGCAGTAGTAGTACTATGATATGGCCTAAAGCCATGTTGGCATTTGGCTAGTATGTCGTGTTGAGTGAGACAGCCTATGAGTTGATGATGAATACATTTTTCCATTATTTTTGCTGGGGGGGATAGTAGGGCTATGAGCCGACAGTTTGAATAGTCGTTGGAGTTACCACCTTTGTGTAGGGGGATGATGTGTGATATTTCCAGATGGCAGGGATGGAACCTTCCTGAATGGTCCTATTTATAAGGATGGCAATGGGATAAGATACTGTTTTAGCTGCTTTTTGCAGATATTCAGCAGGAATCTGGTCAGCAGAAGGGGTACAAGGATTAAGTTTAGCTAGGAGTTTGAAACTGAAATTAGTAGAGATGGGTTGTAGTAGGAAGGTAGGAAGTGTGCTATTCTTAGGGGGTTGTAGGCTGGAAGTGCCAGGGGGTAGCTGACTGGCTAGAGATTGGATGGTTTCTGTGAAAAAGGAGTTAAAGTTATTTGCAGTTTGGAAAGGAGTGTCGTCATTAGCTCCTTTAGGGGTTGGTGTACTGGAGTGTCCTGGGTAAAGGAGTTTATTAATACTTGGCCAGAATTGTTGAGGGTTATTTTGGTGTGTTTTCTGTATTTTACAGTAAAAGTTTTTTTTGACTAAGAGTATAGATTTTTTAGCTGTATTTCTCAGATGTCTAAATGTTTGTTGGTCAGATGTACTTTTAGTAGTTCTCCACTTGGTCCAGACTTTATTTCGGAGTAGGATTTTTTGCCTAGTGTCTTTGGAGAGCCATGGGGCTGGTTTTGCCCTGATTCTTATTTTACGTTTGGGTGCATGGTGGTCCAGGATAGTTAAGAATTTAGAGTTAAAGTGTGGACAGCCTCTTCTATTGGGAGAGTTTTTAGATTAGTCCAATCACAGGCACTAAGTTGGCTTTGGAATAGAGTTTGGTTAAATTGTTTGTTGGAACATATAGTCCTGTATACTGTTGGGTGAGAGATATCTAATTTTTGCCTGACTATATAGGTCAAGCAGTGGTCACTTATATCATTAGGGAAAATACCTACTCTATAAGTTTGGTGATGATTATTAATGAGTATCCAGTCTAAGGTGCTCTCTTTTTGGTTTGGTTTGTTTATTCTGGTTGGGGAGGTGATGGTCTGAGAGAAGCCATGAAGGTTAATGTGAGAGGTGGGATGCTCAGTATTGATACATTTCCAGTCAATATTGACATCACCAAGGATTATAGTTTCCTGTGGGAAAGTTACTGAGACCCTGCTAAGAATATCTTCCAAGGAGTTAATGTTATTTCCAGGTGGTAGATGGATACATATAATATTTATGGATTTACTAGAATTTAGCTGAATCTTTGAAATTAGGATTTTGGCATTACTATCTTTAGGTGGGTTATAAGGTGAGGTGGTAACTTTAAGCCCATCCTCGAAAAGATTAGCTACTCCCCCTCCTTTTTTGTTTTTACGATCATATCTCAATATATTATACCCTGGTGGGATAATTTCATTATCTTGAGTATGTGGCTTTAACCAAGTCTCTGTGAGGCATAAAATGTCAAAAGGGTGTATGTGCAAGAGAGAATGAAGACAAATATTACAGAGTACCGGACTCTCATAAGTTCCTCTTCAAGAATCCTACTGCGGATGCAGAGACCATTTCCCAAGGACCAAAGGGCATTAAGGCTACTGCTGCCAAAAATCCTACCCCTTCTGATAGAGATGCTAGACCCCTGGACAGATGGGGTAAGAAGGTATACACTTCTGCTACTTTGGCCATTAGGGCTTTCAATTGCCAGTTTCATATGTTAAAGTACAAGCAGCATATTATGGGACTACTTAAACAGAAAATGATGTTGATACCTGACTGTGCTGAACACAAAGAATTACAGGATTTAAAGCATTCTGCTGAACAAGTTGGTAAACATACTTTGCAATGTGGTTTTGACTCTTTAGAAGCATCTTGAAGGGCTGCTGTCACTGGGTCTGTACTTAGAAGGCATGCTTGGCTTAAGGAGCAAAACTTGCCAGATCATGTCAAAGCTAAATTACTGGATGCTCCCTTAAACCAAGACTGCCTGTTTGGCAACAAAGCAGAAGAAGTCCTCAAAAAGATGGAGGAAAAAGCTAAATCTATGCAAACTGTTAAAGATTTCCAGCAAGTACAGCCTCCCAGATTTAGTAGGCATTGACCTTCAAAGAATTGGTCCTTTCCAGTCTCTTCCAGGCCTTCTCAGCCCAAACCTAGGAACAGCAGACCACCTAGGTTACAGTCTCAGGCTATACATTCCAAAGCAGGAAGTAGTAAGACACCCCTCTATGGAAAAATGTCACAATGACTTAACCTTAACCCTTCCAAGCCCTGCTCAGCTGCCTGCTCCCTTAGGAGGAAAGCTCGCCCTGCATGCAAAAACTGGGAATTCATTACCCAGGACAAATGGGTTTTAAATATAGTTTTCCAAGGATACAGCTTCCTGTTCCACACCCTACCAACCCCAAATGTTTAGCCAGACCTACCCCCAAATCAGTGGGCAGAAGCTCAACAGCAGGTTCTTTCTCTTCTAAGTATCAGGGCTATTCAACCTGTCCCAGCAGAAGAAAGGGGGCAAGGTTTTTATTCAAGACTTTTCCTGGTACCCAGAAAAGACAGCTCCTGGCGTGCTATCCTGGATCTCTCTATTCTAAACACCTTTTTGGTAATCCCAAAATTCAAAATGCTAACACTTCAACAGCTGCTTCCTATGCTAGGCAAAGATGCCTGGTTGGCAAACTTAGACTTAAAGGAAGCTTACCTGCACATTCCAATAAGGGAATCTTGCAGGAAATACCTACGCTTCAGGGCAGGCTCCATGCACTATCAGTTCTCTGCAATTCCCTTTGGCTTATCTACTGCGCCCAGGGTATTCATAAAGTGTCTAGCTCCAGCCATTGCATTTTGCAGGCAGAGAAATATTCAACTATACCCATACCTGGATGATTGTCTGATTCAGGCAGAAACCCAGGACTTGCTATTAAAACATCTGGCATTTGTAAAGAAACTTCTAACCTCACTGGGGTACACCATAAATGAAAAGAAATCTCACTTAGTACCCTGCCAAGAGATTGTATTCCTGGGAGCAAACTTGAACACAACTTCCCAGATGGCTTATCTCACGCCAGAGAAACAAGGGTATTTGACAACCTACTTCAAACTATTGGCCACAAAGACCCAGCTATCTGCAAGGAAAATTTTGCAAGCCCTGGGGTTCATGGCCTCTTGCATTCTACTAATTCCATATGTAAGACTGCATATGAAGAAACTACAATTGTATCTAAAAAGCCTATGGTGTCAATATTCTCAGGACCTGGAATCAATGATTCCTATCATTCCTTGTATAAAGACAGAGTTCCTTTGTTGGGCAGAGGCCTGCTACCACAACAAGGGTCTCCCTTTCACTCTACCCCCTACCACCCAAAGCCTAACAACAGACGCATCAGATTATGCATGGGGGGCTCACTTGGCAGGGCAGTGCATTCAGGGCAAATGGAACCCGAGTCAGATGCACCTGCATATCAACCAAAAAGAAATGTTAGCTGTACAGAATTCCCTGACAGCCTTCAAAGACAACATCCTTCCAGGGTGATTATTGAAAAGACAGACAACACCACAGTTATGTGGTACATAAACAAGCAGGGAGGAACCCACTCGTACCCTCTCTGCAGACTAGCCATTGCTCTGTGGAACACAGCCTTGAGCTACCAAGTGCACCTACAAGCTCAGTTCCTGCCAGGCAAGCTAAATTCACTGGCAGATGACCTAAGCAGAAATCTCATGGACCCACACAAATGGAAACTGGAACCAAAAATATTCAACCTCTTGAGGAACAAATCTGGGACTCCAGAGATAGACCTGTTTGCCTCCCCTCAGAACTACCAATTGGACAAATCTGTGCAAGGACTCCCCACAATCAAGCTTGGAAAGTGGATGCCTTGTCCTTTACCTGGGAAAGCCTCTCAGTTTATGCCTTTCCCCCCTCTGCCTCTCCTCTCGAAGGTTCTGCTAAAGATCAAACAGGACAAGCCAAGGACAATACTGATTGCACCAGACTGGCCTCGCCAGCACTGGTACCCCCTCTTGTGCAGTATGATACTGCTGGAGCCATGGCACCTACCTCAGACACCTTCCCTGCTGTCCCAGCAGGCGGGCCAGATTCTGCACCCTCAGCTTCAAACCCTGAACCTTGCAGCCTGGCTAATTGCTTCAGCTGTCCAATAGCATCCCTCTGTAAACAGGTGCTAGATGTCATTCTGGAAGCAAGGAAGCCTAGTACTAAAAAATTCTATACTGAAAAGTGGAAAAGATACTGTTCCTGGAGCCAGACTCAGGGGATGGGCACAACAGTGCCCAGCGTACCTCATATTCTTCAGTACTTAACAGAAATGCTCCACAAGGGCCTATCATTCTCGTCAATTAAAATTCATGCCTCTGCCATTTCAGCACATTATAATACTGAACCTCCCCTCTTCTCTCACCCCCTGCTAAAGCAATTCCTCAGAGGGGCTAAAAATTAAGACCCCCCAGATGAGCCCCTACTCCAGCCTGGGACCTTAACTTTGTATTGGAAAAGATCACTCTCCCTCCATTTGAACCAGCTACAACTTCAGAGTTGAAATTCCTTTCTTGGAAAACAGCCTTCCTTCTAGCCATCACTTCAGCAAGAAGAGTGTTTGAATTACAGGCTCTCATGGCAGTGGAGCCCTTCATTATATTCCATGCGGACAGGATTTCCCTCAGGACCAGTCCTTCCTTTATGCTCAAGGTGGTGTCTAGTGTGGCCCTAAATCAGTCCATTCATTTGCCTACTTTTTTCCCTAATCCACAAAACAAAGGAGAACAAATACTGCACTCCTTGGATGTGCGCAGACAACTTAGATTTTATTTGGACAGACTAAGCCTATCAGAAAATCTGAACAGCTGCTAGCTGGCTTTGCTGCAGGGGCAGAGGGGAAGGCCATTTCAAAGCAAACCATTTCTAAATTTATAACCTATTGCATTAATTTCTGCTATAAGCACCATGGAAAACCTACCCCACAGGGGATAAGATAACATTCCACCAGGGCTGCATCTCTCTCTACAGCCTTTCTCAGAGGAGTCCTTTCCAGAGACATCCTAGAAGCTGCTACCTGGAGCTCTGTACATACCTTCACCAAGCATTACCACATGCCCATTTTTTCTAAATCTAGAGCTGGTTTTGCCACTGCAGTCTTGCAGGGCTTAATAGCTGGCCCTAATGCTCTTTAACTTCCTCCTCCCCTCCTTAGCTTTGGGAATCAACCCAAATGTAATGACTGCAACAGTGAAACATGAAGAACATAGTACAGTTGTGTACACTTACCATAAATGTAGATGTTAGAGTGTATTCACTGTTGCAGTCCTGGTTACTCCCCTCCAGCCCCCTGACTTCTCTTGGCTCTACCTTTGCTTCTTGTTTTAAGCTTTCTGGTGTATTTGCTTTTTGTTGGAGGTGTAACATATCATATAATTGCTTCCCATTGTGGGGGCACCTGACATCTGGGGCAAGAAAAACTGATGTAATGGCATGTTTTATACCCCTGATGACCTGACATCATGGAAGAAGAGACAGCATTTGTCAAAGGAAAAATATACTTTAAAAATTATCAAAACACGGTAGGTTCAGGTTAAGGCACTTTAATCTTGCAGCAAGGAGACAAAAACGTGCTAATACAGAGTTTGTCTAACTAGAAACAGGATATGCTAACATTTTTATACACTTTCTAATAAGACATTGCCTACCAAGCTGACATAGTGAATCACAAGTTTTGTCATCATCATTCAGTAATAATTGTTTTTACAACATTCTGCTGATATTATCAATTTTTGTGAGAAACTTCCTTAGAAAAACAACGTGGCCTTGGCTACCACTGGTTAGATATATGCAATGTTACCATTCAAGGTACTATGGCTAATTCAAGCACAAAGCAAGTATAGATTGCAGTTCATTTCTCTAACAGTCCTTTGTCTATGTTATCTCTAAACTTCTGCAGCTGCACATGTTCTCATACTTCGAACAGAGCTGATTGTTTAAAATCATTACATTTACAGAATATAGCATTGTTTATTCATTTTTCCTGACCTAGCAGATAATCACCTGCTTCTCAAATACATTTCCAAAAGGCATAAACATGAATATTGCTGTGCTAGCAATTACTAGGTCAGAGGGCATCTTGCAAGTTTCAGAAAGCACACTGCAGTTTCAAAAAGCATCTTTTCAGTCTCATATGAAACTCAACTGTATATAAAATAGTGCATATAAAATAGAATGAAAAACGTGTTAACTTATTTAGTTTCTAATTAGCATCAAGCATACACACATTAATACATATTTTTCTGACATTTCCCCCCTGTTAATACTTTTTAATTCTATTTTCAAAAGAATAAACAGTTTGCTTCTTTTCCTAACCTCTTCCATGCAGGATTTGCAGTTAAGAAAGTCATTCAGTTTAAACTTATGAAAGTGTTTCACATTCTAACAATTCTTCAAGTTCAGTACTTTGATACATAGTCTCAGAAACTGATATATCTATAAATTCTTTGATTAACTTTTTCATGCAGGGGATACTACAACAAATACATGCTCCTAATAGGAGTAATCCCACACAAATGGCAATCTGGATGTTCATTAGGATGGAACCCCACCCCCCCAAACAAATTCTGGAAAAAGTCCGTCAGAGGGTTTGGGCCTGGTTTGGTCATGGCCGACACTTGCTGTATCACCTCAAGGTGGTCGTTTATCTTGTGTTGATGATCTGGTATATACGCACAGCACTCTTCTTTGATTAAAGTGCACGTACCACCTCTCGCCACTAGGGTGAAGTCAAGAGCCATTCGGTTCTGGAGCACTACAGTTCTCATAGCATTCAGTTCATCAGTTATCAGTTCAAGAGCAGAAAAAGTTGCATTACTCATTACTTCGAGAAGTTTAGACAGTTTTCACAGCTCCCAAATCAATTTCACTGTGCCATATGCAGGTAATATGCCTGCCCACGATATAACAGCCTCACTCAAATCCATGTGCGTCAGTTTGGTACCCACAGTATGATGGTCTTTCCAGCCTGCCTCGATCTGTCCCACTGGATTTTCGGGCTTTCTGACAGCTTTCTTGGCCACATCTTGGGTATTTCAAATATTTCCCTGAGGCAAAACTGCAGTGTGTCGTATGGTCGGGACCAGGTACCCCAAAAAACAACTGCCGGACCAATTCTCAGGTAACCATTTATATGCTTTTTTACCACACACAAAATAACAATCCTCTACCTTAGTAGTTACTTTGTTACAATATGGCTGCCCTGCATGAAACATTTTCCTATCTATTACAGATAGTTGTTTAAAAAGTACAGGATTACGTTGCACTTGGTCAATAGTCTTATGCATGGACTCAAGAAATGAGTCATAATTTGAACTACAAGTTCCACCCATTTTGTTTGCTTTGGTATAACATTTGTAATGTACAGTCACATTGCACTTGCTCCAACCTACTTGGATTGTGTCATTCTTATAAAAACATACAATTCCCTTTTGTGTCATAGGCAAATACAGTGCTACCTTATCATATGCTTTAATAGCTACTGTGTCATAAACCAAATTTTCCCAGGTCTCATTGACCCCTAGGGGGACTGCAGTCATTAATAACCCCCCGTATGCTGTTGGTATGGCTGTGCAAATCCAGCAGTTCGAAACATTAAAAGTCTCAGCATACACACGTGTAATTGCCTGATAAGTGTTAAAGTTTGGGTGACAGTCTATGTTCGGCTCATCACGTTTAATCAGTTCAACTTTTGTGGCAGGATAAAGGAAAGGCCACAACAAAAAGAACAATGTTATCAGTGTAGCTACCAGAATAATCATGCAAGTTTTCTGAGGTTGTTCTGTATCTCTGTTTGCTCTATACCTGGTCATTTTGTTCTCGTTGTACAACAGTAACAAGGTTTTTGTCCAATTCAAAGTTCTTAACCAGTTTACAGTGTGTCAAATGAATCCAGGACGCTTGCTCCGCGATCTAGACTGCAGTGGGTGTCGACAGTAGTACCTGGCACAGCCCTTCCCACTTCGGAGAACTCCAGTTTTTTCTCTTCACCACCTTCACCCAGACCCATGCGCCTGGGGCTACTGCTGCTTCCGATGGTTTAGTTTCCTCTTTATCTGAAACAGAATTTAACTGCAAAAGTTTGTTATTCAAAAATCGCCTCATATACCCTGCAAGTGAACTGTCAGCTTCCTGCTCTGCGGGCATGAGAGGTTTCCATTGAGGTGTATAATATGCCCTCCCAAACTGAACTTCAAAAGGAGTTAACCCTTTTGCATTTGGAACAGTTCTCATGCTCAACAGTGCCAGAGGTAAACAGTGCACCCAGTTCTTTTGTGTCTCACTAATCAATTTTCTAAGCTTATTTTTCAAAACCCCATTATGCCTCTCTACTAATCCTGCAGATTGGGGGTGGTATGCACAATGTTTTTTCAGAGATATCACGAAATAACGACTAAGTTCTTGTATAGTTTGATTTACAGAGTGTGTGCCATTGTCACTATAAATCTTTTCCGGTATGCCAAATCTAGGAATAATTTCTTTAACAAGGACTTTTGCAACAGTAGCTGCATCTGGATTTTTAGTTGGAAAAGCTTCCACCGATTTGGAAAACATATCTATAATGACAAGGTAGTATTTCTTATTTTCACATTTATTCAGTTCTATAAAATCCATACAAATAGTATGGAATGGATACAGTGGTATAGGGAAACTCCCTTGCTTAGGTTTCAATGCCCCTTGTGCATGATGCTTGTTACAAACATGGCATGCTGCACAAAAATTTTTTGTGTAGTTTGTAAATCCATACGTCGTAAACACTCGATTCACTAACTGTACCATCCCCCCTGTTGAGACATGGCACTGCCCATGGCTCAACAAAGCTGCATATCTAAACAAATTAGATGGTAAAATCGGTTTCTTTTCTTTGGAGATGTACAGTCCCTTCTCAAGGATTGCTCCTCGTTTTATCCACTTCTGGTTTTTCTACATTTGTAGTAAGTGTCTGCATTTTTTTCAACATTTCTAAGTCTAAAATCTCAGATGGTTGTAATTCCTCACTTAAAAGAAAAACTTCTGAAGCTGAAGCTGCTTGCTTTGCAGCTGTATCAGCCCTCGCATTACCTTTTGAAATTCTATCCTGTTGCTTGGTATGAGCTACGCATTTGCAAATAGCTACTTTCTGAGGTAACTGAATAGAGTCTAACAAATCTAAAATAAATTGCACATGGTTAATTGGTTTACCAGTAGATGTTATCATCCCTCTATTTTTCCACTGCTGCTCAAAAACATGTGCAGTAGAAAAAGCATACTGACTGTCAGTAAAAATGTTTATTTGCTTACCTTTTGCTAAGGTACATGCCCTTGTCAAGGCAATCAATTCTGCTGCTTGTGCAGATAAGTTGTGTGTTAAAGACTTCGCTTCTAAATACTCGGTATCCGAAACTACTGCATACCCCACTAGATTCTGTCCTGTAGGACCCCTCCTGCACGAGACGTCCACATAGTATGTCACCTTGCCCAAGGGAACATCTGTAAGGTCTTTTCTAGGTAGTATCTTTTGCTCAATCTCCTGCAGGCAGCAGTGTGGCTTGCCATCTGCAGGGGTTGGGAGCAAGGTTGACGGATTCAAAGTTGTGCATCGTTCAATTGTCATATGAGGTTGGCTCAACAGTATAGTCATACAGGAAAGATGTCTAGCAGGAGAAATATATGCTACTTTTTCTTGCAGTAAAATAATTGCGACTGCATGAGGCACTCTCAATGTGAGAGGGTGGAACAATACTACTGAGGCTGAAGCCTGCACTGCCATTGCAGCTGCGACTACTGCTTGTACACAGTGGGGCAAGGATCGCGCCACTGGGTCTAGCTGTGATGAATAATAAGCTATGGGGCGTTGTTTGTCCCCATGCTGTTGTGTTAACACTGATGTCATATAACCTTGCTTACAGTCTACAGTTTGGAAAAATCGCTTATGATAGTTTGGTAATCCTAAAACTAAGGAAGAAGCTATCAGTTGTTTCAGTTTGCAGAAAGCTGATTCTGCTTCTGGTGTCCACTGTAATAAATCCTGTGCTGCCATCGGCTTTTTGAATATCAAGTTAGTCAGTGGAGCAGATTCCAAAGCATAGTTTGGTATCCAACTCCGACAAAAGTTAGTAGTACCCAGGAAGGACATCATTTCCTTCTTGGTAGTTGGTTTAGGTGCTTGTAATATTGCTATTTTTCTGTCTTCATCTAATATTGTACCTTCTTTGGATATTACATATCCCAGGTATTTAACCTGTTTTTTCCAAAGTTGCAGTTTGTTTTTGATTACCTTGTGACCTTGAGTGGCTAAAAATTGTAATGATGCTATGGTATCCTCTCTGCATTCTTGCTGGGTGGGGGCTGCCAGCAGAATGTCGTCTACATAAAGTAAAATCTGACTACCTTTTGGTGGGATAAATCCCGCCAGGTTACTTGCCATTTCTTGTGCGAATATTGTTGGACTTTCACAATATCCCTGTGGTAGTCTCGTATATGTATACCGTTTCCCCTGAAATGTAAATGCAAACCAGTGTTGGCTGTCTGTGTTTATCGGTATTGAGAAAAATGCATTGCTAATATCTACCACAGAAAAATACTTCTGTTGAGGTTTGAAATCATTCAATAAAGTATGTGGATCTGGCACCGTAGGTGCCCTGGGTATAACTGCGTCATTCACAGCTTGTAAATCTTGGACCATGCGCCATTCCCCATTTGCTTTCCTAACAGGAAATAAGGGTGTATTACATGGTGAATCAGGAGATTCTGTTAAGACTCCTTCCTTAAGTAAGGCTGCTGTTATAGGTTTGATTCCTATTTCTGCATCCTTCCTTAAGGGATACTGTCTTTTTTGAGGTCTAAATGCTGATTTTGGCGTAATAGTAACTGGTCCTGCTGTACGAATAAGTCCTACATCTGATTTCCCTGTTGACCAGAGAGTCTCTGGTATGTCTCGCAAGGCTTTTTCCTCTTCCTTTAGTAAGAGTGCTACTCAGCTATCTTCACTTGCCTGTGAGTGCACAGCTGGGTGTGTCTGTGTTATCCAATTTAATTTCTGCTTCTGTACTCCTTGTTCAGAGAGTTGTGACTCTGTCTGTTTTTCCCACCTTGTGACTTTTTCTCCTAGGTCTGCCCACTTCAAATTTCTATCTTTAGTTAATCTTACATGTGGTAATCGATTAGATTTGTAAAGTACTAGGAATTCCTGGGGCAATGAACAGCTTACTACACTGTTTCCTTCTGTGTCCCAATACAAATTTCGTAATACTAACCTATTAGCATGGTTTCTAAACAGTTCTTGCTCATATTCTTTATCAGGTCCTGGTCTGCTACAGTAATATAGAGTGCAATGCACCAATGCTGTTTATCAGTGTCAAGGGAGGGGGATTTACTGATGGCTACGTTCATCAGTTCTTTGGTTACTGCCCCTGGACCAGTCGTAACTAAGTTCTGGCTGTACCAATAAAATGTTTCACCCTCCAGTCGCACTACAAAAGTATCCATTTGTCACTGTGCTTCCATACCCTGCATAGTTGGAACTACGGCTATGCCAAATATCTGCAT
This sequence comes from Protopterus annectens, assembly GCF_019279795.1. NCBI lineage: Eukaryota > Metazoa > Chordata > Ceratodontiformes > Protopteridae > Protopterus > Protopterus annectens. The sequence goes on from NC_056739.1 coordinate 421,655,640, forward strand.
TAAGTCTCTGCCCAAGAGATTCACTGGGCATTTTGCAGAAACAGCAATTTTGCTTTTCTGGGTCATCCCTGAAACTGGGTCAGTTATCGCTATGTTGTGGGAGAGCGGTTCCCGATACAGCTGTCCGTTAGCTGCTTTCACTAATCTGTAGTCCAGTGATTCTGAATTCTCTGGTAGGTTGGAAGGATGTATCAGGGTCCGTGAAGCCCCTGAGTCATACAAGAATTTGACTTCCCTCCCCTCTACCAGAAGTGTAACTTCCGGTTTTGTGTCTGCTAAGTAGAGCTCTAAGCTCAATAATGCTAAGTCCAAAATTTCATTTTCTTCATTATCTATGAATTCATGTACATCCTCTATTTCTTCTGTCACATCCTCTACTCTTTCTACCACATTTGCATTTATCTTTTCTTGTTTATTCCTATCCAGTGATTCTTGACTATCATATAGTCATTCCTCACCCTCCTTATCTTCCGTGGTTACCTTCTTATTTTGCCTGCAATCCCTTGCCAAATGTCCCTTTTTCCCGCATTTGAAACATTCACCCCTTTTCTTTCTTTCTTCAAAGTCCTCTGATCATTTATCAGATTGTTTGTTTCCCTGGGTATTTTTCTTACCCTTCTTCCCAGTTTGTACTACAAAAACTTCTGATCCATCTTCTATTGCAAATACTTGAGTTTTCTTTTTCTTTTTGCTATTAAAATGCATTTCGGCATGTCTTGCATATTCAAGTAATGACTGTAATCTACTTGTACGATGATCTACCATGTGCTTTGTAATAAAGCTGCTAATGGGCACAATACTGCCTTTTAAAAATGCGTTCTTTAGCTGTTGTTCATATGGGGAGTCATCTGTTTGATCTTCAGGTACCTGCATTCCACAATGGTTATTGAAACATTCTAATAATCTGGCATAATATCTATCAACAGTTTCACCTTCTTGTTGTATGCATTGATTAATGCAAGTCCAATCAGCCCTAGGCTTCCATTTCTCAGAGATTCGGTCTCGCAGACCTTTCACTCTGTTGTCCAGTTCTGCGTTACTATGTGGGAGTAGTCCTAGCTCTGCGTCACGGGGATTCCAGTTGCCACTGATCATGTGCCAATCTGGACCTACGATTTGTCTACTTTCTCTACTTCTTCTCCATTCAAATGGTAACTTAACCTCATGCCTTGTAAGTCTTCTAAGAATTTTCTAAAATTAACTTTTGGATGGGGAATTCCCTCTGTGGCTTTCCGGATGTCTTCCGGTGTCCACGGTCTATATACTAGAAGAGTTGGATCCTGTCCTGCCTGTGGATTTGGTACTTCTATGAGTGGACATATCTCTTCCTCACTCATAGCTTGTGAATTTCTATTTATTTCATATAATTCAATATCCCCTCTCAAGTTGCGTGTTCGAGACCTGGTCTCGATAGGATCCCTGACAAACGGTTTTGATTTTGCAGGAACAGCTGGGTATAGCGGAGGTGGATCAGCTTGTCCACTTGCTTCATATTCTGGTAAGGGAAGCAGAGGGGGAGGAGGAGGGGCTGTTGCTATTACCAAGTTATTATCTTCTTTATCTAAGAACATTGCTTTTGAATTTTTAATCTTTTGTTCCCTGCGGTTTGCTTCCTCAAGCCACCTGTGTGCCTGAGGGACTCCTAATTGTCGTTGCTTTTTTAGCTGACCTTTCGCGTCTGTTTTAAGTTGTCTAACAAGTTTAATAAGTGAAGATTTATCTAAATTACAATCAAATTTGTATTTATCAACCCATTTTGTATAATGCTTAACATTATTGGCATGCTGTAATTGCATATATTTCGCGTCTTCGGTTAGGGGCTGGTCTTGGGAACTTTTCATGCACTGATTTCCCATGTTGCCTTAGCTAAGTTAGAAATTGTTACGTAACCCTTCTTATCATGTGGTACCATGATTTTACACCTTTTCACAGTTTATCTAGAATAACTGCCTACCTATTCTGTTTCCCTGATCTATGACAAGACAGCAATCTTTTTGTCCCTGATCTGCACATGCAAATCTCCCTGACAAAACAGTACTGTAACAAGTCCCTGATCTAAAACAGAAAAAAGGTAAATTCCTCCTTACCTGACCCTCCGTGAGTTGATCCACCGGAACGTTGACTCATCCTCTAATCCCAGATCAGAAACAGTGGCTGGCCTCTTTCGAACGACAATTTAGTCGGAGGTCTTTCAAGACAGGAGAGCCGATGTGGCCACTTCTCCGTACGGGTACATGCCACCGGGCCCAATTCTGACCTGGACCTAGAGTGAGAGGTACTTTCTGGTCCAAAGGACCAAACTGTCAAAGGAAAAATATACTTTAAAAATGATCAAAACATGGTAGGTTCAGGTTAAGGCACTTTAATCATGCAGCAAGGAGACAAAAACGTGCTAATACAGAGTTTGTCTAACTAGAAACAGGATATGCTAACATTTTTATACACTTTCTAATAAGACATTGCCTACCAAGCTGACGTAGTGAATCACAAGTTTTGTCACCATCATTTAGTAATAATTGTTTTTACAACATTCTGCTGATATTATCAATTTTTGTGAGAAACGTCCTAAGAAAAACAACGTGGCCTTGGCTACCACCGGTTAGATGTATGCAATGTTACCATTCAAGGTACTATGGCTAATTCGAGCACAAAGCAAGTATAGATTGCAGTTCATTTCTCTAACAGTCCTTTGTCTATGTTATCTCTAAAGTTCTGCAGCTGCACATGTTCTCATACTTCGAACAGAGCTGATTGTTTAAAATCATTACATTTACAGAATATAGCATTGTTTATTCATTTTTCCTGACCTAGCAGATAATCACCTGCTTCTCAAGTACATTTCCAAAAGGCATAAACATGAATATTGCTGTGCTAGCAATTACTAGGTCAGAGGGCATCTTGCAAGTTTCAGAAAGCACACTGCAGTTCCAAAAAGCATCTTTTCAGTCTCATATGAAACTCAACTGTATATAAAATAGTGCATATAAAGTAGAATGAAAAACGTGTTAACTTATTTAGTTTCTAATTAGCATCAAGCATACACACATTAATACATATTTTTCTGACAGCATCCGATGCAGGAATCCAAGACTATGATATTCAGGCTGGCTGAGGGCTACCTGCAGGCAGATAACCAAAATGTACACAACTGTACTTTCCTGACCTCAGACTGCTGGGTACTAGATTTAGTTCCTGACCTCAGACTGCTGGATGCTATATGTAGTACCATTGCTATCACCTTCACGACTAAGATCAGCAGGGTACTTATCCCAGCTATCAGAGTTTTTCTTGCCCATCAAACTCTCTTCCCTTTACCTATTAGCTTCCAGTCTCAATGACCTCATCTCCAGATATATTCAGCCATGCAAAGTATTATGTAGTTAAGAACGCCCACAGTCTGTATACCATGGTTTTCAGGATTTTCTGCATTTTACTGCAGTTCATACTTCTGAACTGTACATATTTTTGCAGAATGTCCAGATTTTTGCCTTATATTTTTGGTCTGTTTTTCATAAAATTGTGGTTTTCTGGCAAATTAATGGCAAATCATTAAAGGTTGAAGTTAGAAAATAATGACAGATGTTTGAGTTTCAGACTCCATAATCTTCAGAAAATTCATGCTAATGCAAAACCTGTTATTCTATTAACTTTCCAAGTTAGTAAGAGCAATATTTAAATATTGTCCCTATTTTGGGGCCTTGCCCCACTTTTATTTATGGCTTTGTCCAGATTTCTTGCTCTAAGAGGTTGAGAGGCAGTTGTTCATTCTTATTTGATTGGTGTATCTGTACAATGTGTGTGTGTTTATGCAATAGACAGGTGAGTTTATACCTTTTCTCTAATAAAATCCAAACTGTTAAGTGAGGTTTTCCTGCTCCCCCTTTCCCCACTATTCAGCGCCATTGTTTATCTAGTGTCACTCAATTCAATATCCATAGAACTATTTTCCTCTGAATTTAAAGGGTACTGAATTAAGTTTTATAGGTAGCAGCTACTATGTGTGGCAGTTTTGTTGTCACTGAACTGTCTTCTGTTTGCTCATGGCATTTCTTTTGCCAAACTGTTAAAATGGAAATGAAAGACTCCAAAATGTCTAAAGAATTTAAAAATGTAAATGTGGACTGAACATTTCCCAATAAGATCACCATTCCAAATGTCTTAAGCCTTTGGGGAATCCCTTTTCTCCAAATAATGTTCCAGATATGCTTCTTTTATGCTAGGGAGGAATCCATTGGAATTTGAACAGCTGAAGACTGCTTCAGACCCCCAAACAGTTAGAGAATCTTCAACCCCCCACACACACACACACACCAGTTAGGGAATCCCACTCCCTTGCCATACCATCTGCACTGGCACCAAAAAGACCAGTTCTAATGGACTTGAATCAGCATGTTCTCCAAAGGCACTTAAGATGGTGGTGTCTGCCCTTCCATTCTGGAGTCACAGTTTCAATGGAGGCTTTATACCCTTGATCCAGACCCAGCAGTACTGCCTCCACTGCATCTAATCTAGAACTCAGAAAACCTTGGCATCAGTCAGTAAGGTCAGTCAGGTCCAGACATTCTTTATCAGCTGAACTGGTGTATTCTAGGACATAGAAGATCTTCCTAACAATACAGTACATGTGGTCTCATCAACTTGTCTCTTTCTTCAACAAGTTCTGTTCAAATCCTCCTCCTGATTTGACCACCAGCCTCCTTCTTGATGTTGGGGGTCAGTGTTGACAAGTACTTCAATGCTGACAGCAGTACTGAGTTTATAAACACTTCCCTTGACAGTCTCAATATCAATACTGTCCGCAACTCAGAGCATTATGACTTCAAGATCCTCAACAGTGGGAGGGGGGGGGGGTCCCTTGACTTCAGAATTCTCAGACATACTTCTCAACTGTCCAGATTTTTTCAGATTGTCCCTGATTGTAGCTCATATTTGTGCCCTGTCTCTAATATTTTTTTTTTATTTTCTGATAAACCACTGAAGATATACAGCCAGTCAATAATGCCAGACAGAGTTTTATACTTCTTATCATTCAGAAAATGCATGTTGATGCAAAATCTGTTGTTTTATTAACTTTTAAAGTGCATTAGTGTAATATTTAAAAATTGGCCCTGAGTTTAGGCTTTTGTTCCTCCATTATTTTTGGCTTCTTTCAGAATTCTCGATTAAAGAAGTTGAGAGATGTGTTATCAGGGCTGGTATGGTCCCAACTTTCTCAAAGCTATCTAGTCTATCCTGGCTTAGACATTAGGTGTTCAGACCTGATACCCTTGATGTTGACACTGATGCTGATTAGAGCTTCAGCCATTAGGGTTTAGGCTGTCCTTTCCTTTGACTCTCTTGATGTTGGGTCTGTCAGCTCAAACAGACTCACAGTTATTACAAACCCCTATAATGCAGGCTCATCTGCATCTGTTCTCTCTGGCATGGATTCTGACTGCTTAGTCTCCCGTGGGATCACATGTGCCTGCAACAATGGCCATTCTGTCCCTGGATCAGGTACCAGCAAGACTCCATAGGTTCATATCAGCCTTGGGTTCTGTACTTCATTTTAGTGTCTTCTCTACTGGCAGTTCCATGGAATGTCAAGTGCAAGAGGAATCACAGACACACACCTCCAGATTCTCTAAGCCCAGAAATGGATTAAGATGAGGAACCATTTCCTACACCCCCCCCCCCAGTGCCCCCATGTTTGGGGATATCCTAGAAATGATTCATGCTAAAGTGGGATGGTCCCAGGCATCCCCCCCACACAATTTCAAGCATATACTGGAAGGCCTAGATGGCTTTTCAGCCACTCAAGTCTTCTTTAGTGGTATCCCCACCTGATAAGCTGGTTCAGCTGGTAACAAAATCAGCATAGAAGAACCTTGATAAAGTGGTTCAGATAATGACAAGATTAGAGAGGATCCTACAAACCACTCAAGACTGGAAAGTTCTAGGTTGTACATCTGAGGTTGACTCTATAGTGGCTGCAGCTACTACTAAGGAGGCTCAAATACTACAGAGCTCAGCTGTCTATCCCCTCGTCAGGGAGTTGTAGGCAACGGGCAAACTTGGGAAGCAAGGTTACTTGTCCTCCAGCTTCAAGGGTGTTAAACTATATGATGCAGATGCTCAGGTTCCAGAAGTACTTGTCAAAGTAAGAATCCAGGACTGCGGAAGGGCTACCACACGGGAAGCAAAAAAAAAAACAACTATAATCCTGGGTGTCATCCCTATCCTTTATGCCTGTAAATCTAACCATGTGCCTTGTGCACAATTCAGAAGATGGTTCAACTGCTGTGAGCACTTAGCAATGAGACAACTGACCTGGCTATTCCTAGCAGATTTTGATGATGGAACAAATGTTGGTTCCATGAATGCCCCCCTTTAATGGAGCAGTGAAGGCTGAAGTAGAGAAACATCACCAAGACAGCAAGACACTCACTACTGTTTTCGTAACATTTTAGCTTCCAAAATGCACATTTCTAGGGACACAGTGGAGTCTTCATCATATGTGGTTCAGGAGTGACTAACAGTAAGATAACAATAAAGGTTTTGGAAGAGGTGCACAGGGTTGGCAAATTGGGCAAAATGGTCAGAAGTGGGTCATACTACTGTGGAGTTGCTTTGCCTGATTGTTTTACTCTGAATCACTCCACTTGTCAGCATGGATTATGAGGACAACTGTATCCACAGGTTATTAAATTCTCTTTATCCTCCGCTCATACCACAGCCCTTACCCCCTTCAGACATCCCACCCCATTAGATGACTATGGAAAAAAAAGAGGACTTATGCCTGCTAGAAAAGAGAGCAATCTAAGTGGCCCCACTAGATCAGTTGGGGCTAAGCTTTCACAAATAAAAAAAGGACCTCAGGTCCATCCTTAGTCTGAGTGGCCTACATCAAATTGTTCTTAAAGATCCATTCTGAATGATCAGAGTGTAATCCATCCTGCCATGTCTGCAGGAAGGAAACTGGATGGGCTGTTTGGATCTCTGGAATACCTATATGCACATCAAAACAGCAAAAGAACCAGCCATTATCAATTTCAATTCCTTTCTTTTGGTCTCACCTCAACCCCAAGGTACTCACAAAGTGCATGGTAGTGATAACAGTGCATCTTAGAGTGCTGGGGACCAGGGTCTTTCCGTACATGGATGAATGTTTCCTGTTGTCTCCCACTGTGGAACATCTCAAAGCCTTCACAGACTCTTATTTCTGTTACAGTCTCTGGGGATTACAATGAACACAGCAGGGTACCATCTGATGCCCATGTAATCCACTGCATTCATTTGATACAGAATGTATGCAGTGCCTTATGAGTGTTTCTTCCACAGGACAGAATTTAGTCAATGCAGTCAGAAGTTTACAGCATCAAAAAGTGACAACAGTGTTATGTCTCAGAGCACCGGGTCTCATGGCAGCTTCCATTTACATGTTCCACAAAGCCCTATTTCACAGGAATATTATGGTGAACACTCGGGGTATGACAGACTCATCTACTGAATTTCTTAAACTTCCCAATGAAAATATCCAGGCAATGCAGAGATCATCTGCATGGCGGATTCATGAACCCAAACTTTCTCTGAGTAACCCCTTTCTAGACCCTGTTTCTGTTGTGATGGTCATTATGGGTATTTATACTTTAGTGTGGAGGTCATTGCTAACATCAAAGGAACAGAGATACAGGCTGAGGCTACCCTGCAGTCAATGTTATTGAAATGAGGGCAGTCTTACTGACCCCGTAGGTGTTACAAGAGACCCTTCTCCCAGATACTATTGTCATTGATTCTAATAACAAGGAGATGGTACAGTACTTGAACAAACAAGAGGGTACCCATTTGTATCCTTTTCTGACAAGAAGCCATGACAGTTTGGGAAGGGATATTTATTTGCTCATGATCTCTTTCTCATGGTGAGACGTGTTCTAGGACAACCAAATTAATTAGCTCACAGGCTAAGCCGTTGCTTCCTGTTGCCACATAAGTGGTCGCTCATCCAGTTTGTAGCCAGCTGAAGCCCAGGTTGGATGGGCTGAAGAGGACGGGTTCCTATTATTTAAGCAAATGCTTAAAGTTGTGAACGCTGTTTTATTGAACGTGTTTACTCGAAATGGCAAAATGCCGAAAGCACGGAGCAGCGATTTTTTTCCTAGGGGAAAAAGTCACTAGGCTGTTTTTGGGACTTTGGCATTTCCTCCACTGTGGTGCAATCTCAAGGTTGGCATATTTAAGTAGGGGGGTTGTAGGGGGCACAGCCCCCCACATTGGGGGGTTTGGGGTATATAGCCACCCCAGTTTATTTTGTGTGTTTTTTTTTTTTAACGATTCAGCAATTTTTTTCCTTGAGGGAAAAAATCGCCAATCTGTGTGTTCGAGATTTTGTATTTTTGTAGTGTTTGGGTCGATTATATAGCATTAGCAATTTCAAGCGTTCGCTAATATAATATACACCTGAAGGGGACAGCCTCCATTGCAGAAGGGGATACAACTGGCATATGCTGAATGATCGTTAGTGCAGTACTGGCATTTCTGAATGCAGGTAAAGTGGCTGTTGATACTGCTTTTCAGCTAGGACTGAAGCACTTTGGTGCTCTGTATGTGGTATAAGTTGTCGTAAGCAGTTTGCTACACTACAGCTTTTAAAAGTGTAAAGCCTTTTGGTCTTTTTTTTTGTGCCTCAACTGTCTTTGTTGCTGAACTTACAGTTAAGGAGGACAGATCTGAGATTGTGAAGAATGGAAATGACTGTAAATGACACTTTTTTGTTCTTGCTCCTCACCTTAGGGTTTAGGGGCATCTTATCAGGGAACAGCATCGAGCACTACATGAGCTAGCTAGGGATCTGGTACTGGGGGAAGCCTTGCTGTAGTCTGTTTGAATCTTTAAACAACTACAAATGCAGCGACTTTTTTCCCTTAATACTCCCTTGGGAAGATGCCCCATAGAGGCACTCATACAAAAGTGCCCCCAGGTTTCCCTTATGCTTTCCACATTTCCTTTTATGTTAACATTTTTGGAGAAAGCCAAGCTATGTAAAGCCAGTCATTCTCATTAAGTAAAAACAAACATTAGCATTTCTCTTATTCAGGGCCATGACAATGGTCAAAAGGACCAGCTAGAACTAGCAAAACCCATTATTTTTCAGCTGATGGACTTGAAGGATACAGAAGAAGTAATCTAATCAGAAAAACGGTAGAGATGTTATTTAGGACAGTTTTTGGTTGTCAAACCCGTGGAGAGCTATTTTGAACCTGCCAATTCTAAACAAATTTGTGTGAATATGAAAGTTCAAGATGCTCTTGCTGCAAATACTCCTCCAGTTGAAATTGGCATAAACAATGCCTACCTCCCTGCCCTCATTCACAACAAACCTAGGCAATTCCTATGGTTGCCAGGGATTGGGTGCCAGCTTTCAGTTTACCTTTTTGTCCTTTGGCCTCTGTACTGCTCCAAAGACTTTAAGTGATTGGTCACAGTCTCCCAGCACCTACACCTCGGGGAATTCTTATTTATTCTTACCTGGAAGATAAACTATGGAATCAGACCAAAAAGTGATGTGTAAGAAGCTCTCAGTTACACCACCAACCTTTTACAGAGTTTGGGCAGCTTATTTCTGAACACACACAGTCCAGGCCTCTGCTGATACCACTCTAAAATATTCCTGTGGGAAAACATGAACACAATGAAGTGCAAGGCATGTTCCCTTTAAGTGTAAGATAGTGTGAATGAACCCTATATTTTTGTGCATTTCAAGTTTACACATCCTGACAGTAGGGTCATTTATTGGGGTGTTGGGGTACATTTATCCTGATAGTGCCCTATGCAAGGCTACAGATGTGGAAAATCCAATGATACTTGAGAAACCCATGGGAACAACAGCATCATTCCCCATAATCTTCTCTGGTGGAAAGGAATTCCTGTGCTGTGTGAATCAGCCTAAATTCATCTATAGTCTTCACTTTTCTACCACTAAACCTGACCAGAAAGAGGCTACTTCATGGTCCAGGAAATTAAGGCACATAAACATAAAAGTGATGACAAGAGTTATGCATGCCCTTTAGGCCTTTAGCCCAGTTCTGCAATGAGGAGTACTCAGGATGATCACAGACAAAACTATAGTGATATAGCACATTAATAAGCAAGTAATAGCTCACTATTATCTTCTGAGTAGTTTAACTACTAAAGTCAATGACATAGTCATCAGTATAAACATATGCATCCAAGCAGTGAACCTTCCAATCATTCATGGAAATTAGCAATAGAGGGATTTTCCTCAGGATAAACACAAGACAGGCGACACCAAGGTTGGGCTTTTTTATTGCCACAGAGAATCAGCAGTTCCTCCCCTGTGTTCACTGCTTCCCTATAGGGAAGCCCAACTGATCAACTTTCTCCATATGGTGGGATCAAATCCTGCTGCACGCCTCTTCTACCTTATCATAAATGTTCTAAAAAACTGTTAGTCAAGACAGATATTGTTTTCTTGGCTAGTGCTTATGGCTCAAGGGGTTGCATGGTTTTAGCCTCAGTAATGAGCCCAGTGATTCAGCAGAAAGGGATAGTCATACACCCAAATATCAGATCCTTCAACCAGAAAGCTTAGAAGATTTCAGATTAATATTCCAAGGGCACTTTCTTGCCACAAAGGTGGTTAATATCATATAAGATGTGGGTATGCCCAGTGTGATGTCTGGCTAATATCCCACCAAAAAAGCCACCAATAATGCGACATCCCCTACTATCCTGGGTCAGTAATTAAGGAACTTCAATCCTCACTACTGACTCCAATGTGAAACCAGCACTTAAATCAGAGTAATATTTCACAATTTCCCCTAACAGCACAACAGGAACACACTCTATAACCTGTGACTGGACTGTGGACTGTATACTTTTGTCCACCCCAAATGTAATTCATTTTTACACACTCCAGAGCAATGTGTCCCAGATTAAGACCTCTGATACACTTACACTTAAATAAATTAATTCTCACACATCCAAATACTTCTGGGAAATCCTGACACAGATTTCCAGCTGTGTTCCTTCCCCCAAATGATATGGTAAAACACTGCCACCAACAAGAGTGTCTACATGCCCTTTCAAAGGGGTGTCCAATTATTAAAATTAGGTAGAAGAACAAATGATAGCAAATTACCTAAAGCAGCCAGGGTTTCGGAGTGTCCTTGGAATTATGAAAGCAGGTATAAGCACTCTCAAATCACTAAAGAATACAATGATTGATCAGCCACAATGTAAGATAACAAAATATTTAATAATGAGCAAAATGATTAAAAATATAAAACAGTAATTTCAATAAACAAACAGAATTCAATCACCAGGAAAATAAAATTAATACTGAAGGATAGAAATCTAACATTTAGAAAAAAAACTTTGAATAATTATGCTATAATTTCTGTCCTTGATCTAAACTAAATATTATAACAGAGGAAAGGCAGGCTTACACTTTTTGGTGAGTCCTTTGGGTATCCACTACTCAGTACTACTGTGAACTGAACTGAACAACTACTGTGAACTCAACTATACACAACTGAACAACTACTATAACTGACTTCAACTGTCTTCAGCAGGCTCTTTTATAGACTAGGTTAACTGTCTCAACTGTTCCAGTTCTTATTTTCAATTCACTGTTTGACAATCAACAGACAATCGTTTATTAATAAAGTTCCTTCCTGTCTTTCAGTCTCTGAAAGTAAACACAGAGCAACTGGAAATGTTCTCATGACATCATCTGCAGATCAGCTGACTCAGAAATAGCCTGCAGTTAGAATCACCTTCACAAACATGCATAGCAAGACATGTAACAGAATGCTGTTCAACTCTTTAAAACATGCCGTACAGAGTATTAATCAAAATACAAGAACTTATTTACAATATCATCGCTAGTCATGCCGGCATACACTACACAGGTTAATCTGAAATTATGTACAAAACTTCAGCCAGACATATTAACACAAATGACAGTGTCTAATTTCTTCACATTTCTCCCCTCCTATGACTCAAGCATGATTATCAAGTGACCCTTGAAAAGCGATGTTTGAGAAAAATGAGTCTGTCTGGGAATATATCAACCCACTCCTCTCCTGAACAACCCATCTCACTGGCATTATTAACCCCACTGCAGTATTGTATTGTCATGTCATATGCTTGCAACCCTAGAGTTCACCTCAGTAGCTTGGCATTCTGCTTGCTGATTGTTTAGTTATGTTAAAGGGTTATGATCTGTGAGTACAGTGAATTTTCTCCATATAGATAAGGTTGCAGCTTCTGCAGTGCCCATACTGTGGCTAGACATTCTTTCTCCACAGCTCCATAACATTCTTCCCTATGTTGAAGTCTACAGCTAAGATATACCACTGCGTGCTCTTCTCCTTCTACCCATAATTTGAAGCATCTATTGGCACAACAAATTCCACCCAGAATCTATTTAAGGGGCCCATGTTTCGGCCCTGAAACATGGACTGACGCTCCAAAGGTGGCAATGTCTCCATATTCATAAAGGATATGCACATCTCCAGATTAGTAGCCCAGCATAACACATCTGAGATACTTCAGGTACAACTAACATTGGGTGAGATGGCAATCCAGGTCATAGCCTGCTACAGGTCCCCAACCATGTCCCTAGACTCTCAATCCACATTCCTAAGCCCCTGGAATCTATCAAGGTCTAACCCAACACTATTATACTAGGAGACTTCAACTACCCCTCCATCAACTGGGAAAGCTACTCAAGCACCAATGCAATGGCCCAATGCTTCCTGGAATTCATCAGTTCCAATGCCCCAGATCAGCTCATTCTGACCCCCACTAAAGAAAGCAACATCCCTGACCTGGTTATTACTAACATGGGCAACCATTGCTCTACACCAATAGTCAATCCCTCCCTGGTCAGATCCGACCATAAACTGATCACCATGGAAATCCACATCTCACCCACAACCCCCACAAAGGTAATCACCTTGAAAAACGTCTCCAAAGCTGACCCTGGGCTCCTATAAACAGAGGTGGCTAACTTCACGGTACCCATGCCAATGGAAAATAGCTGCATGACTGCCAAATCATACACCAGTGCACTGTACGAACATGTACATAAATGCATAGAACTAGCCATAATCAAGAGAACCAAGACATTCTCCTCCAAAAAAAGGAAGCCAGTCTGGTGGTCCCCCTGCCATTAATAAAGTCTACAACAGAAGGAAAAAACTGTTGCAGAAAAAGGTGAAGCCCCAAGACTGGAAAAACTCCCTTATTAGCCTCAACAAAAAAGTTGACATCCCTCATTAAATCCTCCAAAGCCAGCTATGAAGGCAGAATTGTGACAGACACTAAAAACAATCACAAAACCTTCTATAGTTATATCAAGAACCTCCACGGCAGTACCCAGATTTGCTGAGTTACTGCACAATGGTACCTCCTATACTGAGCCAACAGATATTGCCAACATACTGGTCGACAGATTCAGTGCCAACTTTACCCCTCTCTCTCCACCTAAAGGACCAATCACAATACCAGAGGAATGCCGGGCACCCAGCATTACTGCAGCACAGGGTAAAGCTGCATTGTCCAAGGCCAAGAATACAGCTTCCATGGGACCCGACAATATCCCTGGATGTGTTCTACATGAACTACAAAGTGAACTGGCACCACATCTGTGTGCCCTGTTCAATCACAGCCTCACCTCAGGCTTTGTCCCTACCGAATGGTGCACTGCTACAGTCATCCCTCTCCATAAAGAGAAGCTACTACAGACCCTGGGAATTATCACCCCATTAGCCTGATGAGTCTGATATGTAAAGCTGTGGAGCACATCATCAGGGGCCTAATTAACAAAGATATAGGAAATCTCCAAACTCTAGACTGCACGCAATTTGGGCTTTGTGAAAGAGATCATGCCTGCTCATCCTGGTAGACTTCTTTGAGTCAGTCACCAGGGATGTGGATGAAGGTAAGGCAGTGCATACAGCCTACCTCGACCTGGCCAAGGCCTTTGATACCATTCCTCATTCAAGATTTATTGATAAATTCACCAAACTAGGCATCAACCCCTATATATCACTAGGTGGGTTGCAAAGTGGCTCACAGATAGAACACACAGTGTGAAAGTAGCAGACTCCAAGTCAGACTGCCGACCAGTCACGAGTGGAGTCCCACAGGGATCAGTCCTAGGTCCTCTCCTGTTTGTCATCTACTTCTCAGAAGTCCAGGCCAACATAAAGGGACCCTGGCTGACCAAGTTCACAGATGAGTGCAAGCTGGGAACCATTATTAACCCCCCAAGTGATGCAGACATCCTACAGAAAGGCCTCACTGAGACCAATGACTGGTGTTAAAACCATGGCCGTAAGCTTAACGTCAAAAAATATGTCATCATTCCCTTTGGTAAAAACTCAGTTCTCAGTAATTACCACATCAATGAGAGCCCACTGAACACTGAAGGCATTATAACAGATCTGAGGATGCAGATTGACAACAACCTCTCCTTCCACCACTACATTGCTACTGTGGTCAGAAAGTTCTTCTATGTGGCACATCTCATTACCAAGGGTTTTGCATCCAGGAAGAAAGAGGTAATCATCCCTCTCTCCTCTTCCCTCAATAGACCAATCATTGAGTATAATGCCCCATTTGGTGTGTACCTCATTAGACACCTGCAACAGCTGGAGAGGCCACAGAAGTACCTCACGAAGAGGATGCTAGCTATTAAACACATGTCCAACATGGACAGACTCAAAACATTCCAGCTATTCTCTGTATCATATCATCTACTTAGAGGTGATCTCTGCTTGACTTACAAAGCCATGTTTGACCCAGCTCTGTTAGAAATTCTACATCTAAAGAAATCCCAATCCCTCCACACCACATGCTCCAGATACCTCAACCTCATTACCACAATCAACAGAACATGCTGGAGGGACAGGCTCCTCACCCAAAGACTGGGAATGTCTGGAATAGACATTTCATACATGTCAAGCAGAGCACCTTGCTGTCCCTTTTCAGGAGAAATCTTGATGAGTGGATGGGTAATAGAAAGTTCACCCCGGGATCACTCCAGTGGCTTTACTTGATAGAGGCACTGGGAACTAACGTCAGGTGGCACGATGCCAGGGCACTTCTGTGGGCTAGGCTTGTAAAGGCTTCAGGGCCATTAGCCTAGTACACACCTAAGAACCTATGAATGCTTGCTCACAATCTGTGGTCCACATTACCTTACCGATTTTTTTCCTAGTTAGGTCAGTAAGGGGTACAGCTATTGTACTATAATTGGGCACAAATTTTTTGTAGTACCCAGCTATACCTAGAAATTCTCTCACTTGCTTTTTTAGTAACAGGAACTGACTACACTTGAATAACTTTCACTTTGACAGGTTCTGGCCTAAACTTATCACTCTCCACTCTGTGTCCTAAGTGATCTCTGCCATAACCACCTGACACTTACTGGGTTTAATGGTTAACCTTGCCCTTTTAAACTTGTCTGCAAATTCCCATAGCATAGTCTTTAATGTATAGTTTAACCTCTCCACAAGATTATTAGTCTGGGGATGGTAGGGGGTGGTCTTTAGATGTTTCACCCCACAACACTTCCACAAACAAGTCAGCAGGTCTGACATTAAGTTGGCATCTCAATCAGTCAGTATCTCCCTTGGAAAACCTACCCTGCTAAAAATTTGTAGCAAAGCATTTGCCACCTTTTCTGCCTCAACTGATGACAGAGCTACCGGCTCAGGGTATCTGGTAGCATAATCCACTACCACCAGGATATATTTCTTCCATGTAGAACTTGTAGTACTCAGGGGTCCCACAATATCCATGGCTGCTCTCCGAAACAGCGCTTCAATAACAGGAAAAGGCATTAATGGAGCCTTAACAGCTTGATAAAAAATGGGCCTGTCTGGGAATATATCAACCTACTCCTCTCCTGGACAATACATCTGTATTGGCATTATTAGTCCCACTGTGGTGTTGCACTGTCATGTCATATGCCTGCAGCCCTAGACTCCACCTCAGTAAATTGGCATTCTGCTTGCTGAATCTATTTAGCCATGTTAAAGGGTTATGATCTGTGAGTACAGTGAATTTTCTCTTTGGCACTGTTCACAAATCCTACAATATTCTATCACATCCTTTGCAATCCCAGGCCAATAAAAGTTCTGCATAATACATCTCTTAGTATGTTTTATACCCATATGACTTGAAAAAGGGATGTCATGTGCTATGGCTAAAAGTGGCAGATGGTAAGCTCTAGGCACTACCAACTGTTATATTACCTCACCTTCTTGCCCACCTCTCAGGTGTCCTTTATCTATGCAACAAATCTTTGTTCCAGTGTACAGACTCTCCTCTTCCTTGAGTCTCAGGTGCCTCCTTAGCCACCACCCTCAAGCTTTGTAATGTAAGGTTCATAAGCTGAGCTTGCCTCAACTTTACCTTTGTGACTCATGCCATCTCCCCTTCCACAGGAAGCCTAGTAACTTCTGACAGCTGAGCCTCACCGACAGTCTGGGTACTATCACTCACCTCGATCCTTGCAGTCACCACGTCCAAGGGAACATCAGTACCTACCAGCAGCTGTGGCTCACTTTCAGACTTACTGCTACATGATAACTCTTTCTCTGAAACAGCCACCACATTATTCTCAGCTTCAGATATGAGATCTATCTGGGTGTCCCCAGGCTGCCGCACCTGCATGCCTGTCTCCAAGCCTGAACGCATGTCACTGCATGTACACAAGGCACTGCATCATCACAGTCATTCCCTATCAGGACATCTGCAGGGATATCCTCAAACACAAGCTCCCCTTCCACAGGAAGCCTAGTAACTTCTGACAGCTGAGCCTCACCGACAATTTGGGTACTATCACTCACCTCCATCCTTGCAGTCACCGTGTTCAAGGGAACATCAGTACCTACCAGCAGCTGTGGCTCACTTTCAGATTTACTGCTACAGGATAGATCCTTCTCTGAAAGAGTTACCACACCAGTCCCAGCTTCAGGTGTGAAATCTGTCTGGGTCTCTCCCAGGCCACCGGATGTACATGCCTCTCTCCCAGCCTGACTGCATGTCACTGCATACATACAAGGTACTGCATCATCAAAGTCATTCCCTATCAGGACATCTGCAGGAATATCCTCAAACACACCTAACTGCTTGCTTCTTCTTCCACCCTCCCAGTCAAGATGAACCCTAGCCAAAGATATTTGGAATGAGGTCCCGCCCAAAGCTGTGACTGGCGTGGACTGTCTAAGCAAGTGCTACTCTTCCCTAACCATTGTAGGCCTTACAAGGATTATCTCAGAAGCTGTGTCTCTTTTAGCAGTGATCTGTTTATCATCTACTAAGATAGAATATAAATTTTGGTGATAGTTTGGTACCCCTGTTGTTTCCAAACAACTTACCACTGGCAGTTTGTCATCCTCACTTGCTGACTTCCTCACCTTTTGTTTCTCACCTTGGCTCGATGGACATTTGGCTGCTATGTGGCCCCTCTGGTTACATTTGAAACATCCATCCATAATGTCTCATTAGAACATTTCACCTAACTTAAGTAACCCTGCTAAGCCAACCAATCATAGTACTGTACCCAGTTTGGACTGTTAATCTACTGCTCATCCCATCTCTCCAGGAGTTAGGGAAAACTACCCCAGCAATGTTGAGTACTCCATAAGCAACTAAAATCAGGATAAGACGTATTGTAAATCAATTTATTATCCTTTTCAACTAAAACCAGGCGAAGACATATAGTGAATTAATTTGTTATCTTCTCAACTATAGCGAGCATCATCTGCTCTCTCGGAGCCTTATTCTATGTCTCTCTGCTTTTACTCTGATAATAAATCTATCACAGGAATCCTAAACTTAGGAATATCTTCTAAAATTTAATATTATATTGTAGAGAACAAATGTATCCTATATGTTAGTTAATATGTATGTCAAAGTCTCTTCTATGGAAATTGTATGTCAAAAGTCTGTCCTTAAAACTATGTTTTGTAAAAAAAAATGTTCTCTTGGAGCTTTTCTCCCCAGGCCTCCACTGAAAATGGACTTGTAAACCAATTGGTCTCTCCCGGTCAACAAATGTAAAATAAAAATAAATAAATAAATCCAATCCCCAACCATGTACTTGGACTAGTAGTTTACCTGTTACTGGTGTACTCTGTTGAAGTGGCTTAGACTGCCTCCTGTGGTATCCCTTATGTCCATGTGCTGCATTGGGTATACCTTTCTTATGCATTGGTGCTTTGCTTGCTAAGATCTCCTTTCCTCCCCAACTCCTCCACAGGTTACACTCTCAGTCTGCTAACCAGATTGTCCTGTAGAGTACTGAGGGCTTGTTCCCTCAAAAAAAGTCTGCCAGTCCCTCATAAGTGGTGACCTGACACCCACTCACTCATCAATGAAAGTAAGTACTTAAATCAGCAATATAATCACTTACACTTTCATCTGCCTTGCATCTATGTTAATTAAATTTTTTTCTATAAGCTTCAGGTGTTAGTTTAAAACAATCCACGTTCCTCAGCACCCTGGAGAATATTAGGGTACAACCTAACACTCTCATACTGGGCAACTTCAAGTACCCCTCCATTAACTGGGAAAACTACTCATGTGCCAGTACACTTGGCCAGCGTTTCCTGAAATTCATTAATTCCAATGCCCTGGACCAGCTTATTCTTACCCCCACTAGAGGTAGCAACATCCTTGACCTGGTCATTACTAACATGGGCGACCTTTGCTCTAGACCAATAGTCAACTTCTCCCTGGTGAGATCCGACCACAAACTAATCATCTTGTAAATCCACATCCCTCCCACCCCACCTCCCTGCAAAGGTAACCACCATGAAAAACTTCTCCAAAGCTAACTTTAGGCTCCTAAAAACAGAGGTGGCTAACTTCACGGCACCCATGCAAATAGAGAATAGTTGCATAACTGCAGAATCATACACCAATCCACTGTACGAACACGTACACAAATGCATGGATCTCTCCATACCCAATAGAACCAAGAAGCTCTCTTCCAAAAAAAGGAAGCCAATATGGTAGTCCCCTGTCATAAACAAACTGTACAACAGAAGGAGGAAATTGATGCAGAATAAGGTGAAGTCCCAAGACTGGAAAAACTCCCTTATCAGCCACAACAAAAAGTTGACATCCCTCATCAAATCTTTTAAATATAGCTATGAAAACAGAATTGCAGCAGATAGTAAAGACAACCACAAGGCCTTCTATAGTTATATAAAGAATCTCCACAGCAATACCCAGATTTGCTCTGAGCTACTGCACAATGGTACCTCCTACACTGACAGATTCAGTGCCAACTTTACCCTTCTCCTCAATGGGGTGCCTCCATCTCCAAATAATCTGGAGGAAACAAAGGACAACCCTACAGTAAGCAGCCTCAATGACTTTCCTGTACCATCACCAAGTACTTATCTTTTAGCAGCCCCCTTGGGGGGGAAACTAGCACTTCATGCAAAAAAAAAAAAATTGGCAGTTAATTACCCAGGACAAGTGGGTATTGAACATAGTATCCCAGGGGTACAGATTTCATTTCCATACTTTGCCATTTCCAAATGGATGGCCAGACCTGCCACAAAATCAGTGGGCAGAGGCTCAGAAAAAAGTTATGTCCCTCATGGATATGAGGGCTATTCAACCAGTACCAGAAAAGGAAAAAGGACAAGGTTTTTATTCAAGACTCTTCCTGGTACATTCTTGGCATGCAATACTGGATTTATCAATTTTGAACACATTCCTGGACATTCCAAAATTGAAAATGCTGACTTTATAACAGCTACTGCCTATGCTGGGCAGAAACGCTTAGTTAGTGACTCTAGACTTAAAAGAGGCATACCTGCATATCCCAATAAGGGAATCATGCAGAAGATACTTCCGCTTCAAGGCAGGTGTTTTGCATTACCAATTCTCTGCACTGCCCTTTGGCTTATCTACTGTGCCCAGGGTCTTTACAAAGTGCCTGGCACCAGTAATTGCATTCTGCAGACAGAGGTATACAAGTTTATCCTTATCTGGATGACTGTCTCATTCAAGCAGAGGACAAGGACACTCTTCTTCAACATCTGACATTTGTAAAAAGGCTTCAAACATGGCTGGAGTTCACAATAAATGAAAAGAAATCCCAACTGGTACCCTCTCAAATAATTACATTCCTGGGTGCAAGCTTGAATACAACTGCCCAGATGGTTTACCTTACGCCAGACAAACAAAGGCAACTGACAACATACCTCAAACAAATGGCAACAAAAACCCAGTTATCTGCAAGACAAATTCTGCAGGCTTTGGGGTTCATGGCATCCTGCATTCTACTAATTCCATATGCAAGACTGCATATGAGGAAACCTCAATGGGACCTAAAAAAGTTTATGGAGCCAACATTGTCACAGTCTGGAAACAATGATACCTTTAATTCCCTGCCTACAACAGGAGTTTCTTTGGTGGGCGGAGACATGTCACCAAAACAAGGGACTGTCTATCACTCTACCCCCTGCCACCCAAACCCTAACTACAGACACATAAGACTATGCTTGGGGGGCCCACTTGCCGGGGAGATGCATTCAGGGCAAATGGAGCCCAAAACAAATGTATCTGCATATCAACCAGAAAGAGATGCTAGCTGTTCAGAATGCTCTAACAGCCTTCAAGGACTTACTTCATCCAGGACAACTACTGATAAAGATGGACAACACCACAGTTATGTGGTACATAAACAAGCAGGGGGGTACACATTCCTACCCTCTTTGCAGACTAGCCATGACATTGTGGAACACGGCTTTGACTTACCAAATACATCTTCAAGCTCAATTCCTGCCAGGAAAACAAAATACTCTGGCAGACGACCTAAGCAGAAATCTTATGGACCCACATGAATGGAAACTGGATCCACAAATCTTCAGCATGTTAGCACGGAAATGGGGGAGCCCAGACATAGATCTATTTGCCTCTCCCCAAAATTATCAGCTGGACAAATTCTGCGCAAAAATTCATCACAAAAAAGCATAGAAAGTGGATACCTTATCCTTCAGATGGAAAAACCTATCAGTCTATGCCTTTCCCCCTCTGCCTCTTCTCTCCAAGGTCTTACTAAAAGTCAGACAAGAAAAACCAAAAATGATCCTAGTTGCTCTGGACTGGCCTCGACAACACTGGTACCCACTTCTAAGGAATATGTCTCAACCCCCCCCCCCCCCCCTGGTATTTGCCTCAATCACCTCATCTGCTGTCTCAGCAGAACAATCAAATTCTGCACACTCAGTTCCAAACTCTGAACCTTGCAGCATGGTTGCTCATTTAATTATTCAAACAGCACCTTTCAGTAAATCTGTGATGGATATCATTTTGGAAGCCAGAAGGCCTAGTACTAGAAAATCTTATGCTGATAAATGGAAGAGATTCTGTGCTAGCAGACTCAGCAAAGCCCAATATTCCTCAGATTTTACAATATTTGACTGAGTTGCTTGACAAGGGCCTATCTTTTTCTTCAATAAAAATCCATGCCTCTGCCATCTCGGCTCATTATAACACAGAGCCTCCCCTCTTTACTCATCCTCTGCTTAATCAGTATCTTAGAGAGGCCAAAAATTTAAGGCCTCCCAGAAGATCTCCACCTCCTGTATGGGACCTCAATTTCGTGCTGGAAAAACTCACCCTGCCTCCTTTTGAACCAGCAGCTACTGTGGATATAAAATTTCTATCTTGGAAAACAGCTTTTCTCTTGGCAGTCACTTTAGCAAGAAGGGTTTCAGAACTACAGGCTCTCATGGCAGTGGAGCCTTTTATTATATTTTACCCAGACAGGGTGTCCCTCAGGACCAATCCTTCTTTTATGCCTGAGGTGGTATCCAGTGTGGCTCTTAACCAGACCATTCATCTGCCAACATTTTACCCAAATCCGCAGAACAAGGGGGAGCAGATTCTGCATTCATTGGATGTATACAGACAACTAAGATTCTACTTAAACAGGACCAAATCTCTAAGAAAATCTGAGCAACTACTGGTAGCATTTGCTGCAGGGTCAGAGGGGAAGGCTATATCAAAGCAGACTATTTCTAAGTGGATAAGCCACTGCATTCTTTTCTGCTATTTCCACCATGGTAAACCTGTGCCCAAGGGGATCAGATCACACTCCAACAGGGCTGCCTCTACTTCAGCAGCTTTTCTCAGAGGAGTTCCAACCAAAGACATTCTAGAAGCTGTTACTTGGAGCTCTGTTCATACCTTCACAAAGCATTATCATTTACCTCTCTTTTCCAAATCCAGGGCAGGTTTTGCCACTGCAGTCCTGCAGGGCCTTATAGCCACTCCTAATGCTGTTTAGTTCCATCCTCCCATCCATAGCTTTGGGATTCTACCCAAATGTAATGACTGCAACAGTGAAACACGAAGAACATAGTACAGTTTTGTACACTTACCATAAATGTAGCTGTTCGAGTGTATTCACTGTTGCAGTCTGGGTTACCCACCCGCCATCCCCCTTTCTATACCTTTCCTTTCCTTCACTATATTCAAAAGCCTTTGTGGTGTATTTGCTTTTAGTTGAAGGTAAAGTTTATATTTCTAAAAGTGCATCTATATATTTACTGTTTGTTTATATATATATTTTGCTCCCCATTTGGGGGGCACCTGACATCTGGGGCAAGAAAAACTGAATAAAATGGCATCGGCTGCATGTTTTATACCCCTGTTGACCTGATGTCATTGAAGAGGAGACAGCAACTGATGCAGGACCCAAGGCTTTGATATTCAGGCCGACTGAGGGCAACCTGCCAGCAGATTATCGTAATGTAATGACTGCAACAGTGAATACACTCGAACATCTACATTTATGGTAAGTGTACACAACTGTACTTTCTTGTTCTTTAGTTTTATATGCAGAAACAAATCAGAAAGAGGCAGACATGAGCTTTGTTGTTATCAGCATGTTTGGGAATCAATAGGTGTTTGGATGGAGAGTTGATCTCTCTTATGTACAGTTGCAAATAGTCATCTTAGTTGGAATAAGAATCCCTGAGCAGTACCTCTTCAGCTAAAGCCAATAGGTCAGTACCGGGTATGGGACTGCTCTACTGTAGATATTAGAGCCTTCTCCTAGGAGAGTAAAAGGACTTTCCATAGATAGCATTTCTATATTTCCTGTCTCCTACTTGTGAGGACCATAGACACAATTGCTAGTGGCTTTTCAGCTACAAAAATGAAATTAAATGCTACTTTGGAATTCTGGCTAGAACACATGTCTGCCTCTTGCTAAATACTAAGCATATGCACCATAACTGCACCAATGATCCCACTACTGGGACATCTACTGCTACGTGGACACATCTAGTGCTATGCTACCTTTCTCACACAAATGTAATTCCTTTCTAAAACAGTGTCTGAAATACACAGCTGTGAGGCTAACACCAGGCTGATTAACAATGGGAAGAATGGTTTGTGGCAGAGCTGACTACTAACTGGATACAAGAATAGGATGCCACTCCTGCTTAAACTGCACATGTCCCCATCTACTTTTAAGAATCAGATGATGATTTTATGGGTGATAAGAAATACAGATGTAGTATTCAGTAATCAGTCTTACAGAAGAGTACAAGATCACAAGCTTGATGTTCAGATTTATGACTATTTAAAATGTGCTTCCTAGATATAAGTATCTTAAAATCTTCAACCACTAAAGTTCATAAGGATGAGATTGTGACACAGGACAATACTGCCACTCCAGCTATCTGGAATTTTGCAAATAATTCTATGTCATTTGTAAATATTTATATGATTCATACAGAAGTGTGTGTAAAGGTGTAAAGTACTAAGCTAAAATGTTACCACAGCATGCCCTGCTAGCTTAGAATAGAAATATATATAAACTAGTATAATTGTGTAAATGTATATGTTTTAACAGTAAAAACTAGAACATAGAGGGTAAACTTGCAAAACTTCAAGAAAATAGTTGAAATTAAATTGTTTTATGATTGTGATATAAAAGTAATCTCTCAGTTTCAGTTCGGTAGCAGACACAATGTCTAGAGCTAAAAGTTTTTGTATTGTCTTTGAAGAGAAGTAATTACTAGGTTTGAGACACAAAAGTGTTTTATTGTTTTTTTTCACACAGAGTTGTTAAATTCTGTTAGTTTCTAACATAGGGGGTTTAGCTTGGGAACTAAAGTCAGGTGACAAAAAGTGATGTCATCCAAGTTAAACCAACAGTAATATTTGATATTAGTTTAATAATTCTGTCAGAGAGAGACGGTGCATTTTGTATCTTTTCTTTTATCTAGAAACAGCCACTTATCACCACCTTCTGGACTTCTCCCTGTTTGTTGTTCTGTAAGTAAGTTTTTAGGGCATAGTAACTCTTTTAGATTCAGATAGGAATATAGTAATGTATAGCTTAGATGTTTTTATTTATTTGAGACTGTCCTGTGATGTTGTTTTAAATATTTCCTGTGATTTTGAACTCTGATGTAACTGATTACTTACTGAGCATTGTTTTGTTCTTTTACTATTTATTTATTATTACATATATTTTAACCTGTCTTTGTGGTTGATATCTGTGAGACATATTTAAGTTCTTAAAACAACTGCATATCTATTTGGTGACACTGTACAGATCACTCCTAAATAGCCTTGCTCTTGGTCAGACTAACATTTGGATTATTAGTAACATTACACAGTAGGATTGGACACCCTTTGTTAAGAGCCTTAGAGTGGCTGATAGAAAGTTGGCTGGTGGCAGCTGGAACTACCTTATAGTCTGGGCAGAAGGAGGCATAGCCAGTAAACCTGTGCTAGCCTTTCCCAGGTGTGTGTGTGTGTGTGTGTGTGTGTGTGTGTGTGTGTGTGTGTGTGTGTGTGTGTGTGTGTGTGTTTGTATATAAATCAAATCTCAGAGTGTATGTGTGTGTCAGCTATTTGGACAGGGACACGAAGCACTGGTTGACAGGGAGGGTGCTGGTAGTTTTGACTTGCCACTCAGCCGAGATCTCAACCCTATAGCTGTTCCAGTGGGGAGTCTTATTGGGGATCTGGAGAAAGCGGGAGAAACCAGCCCCAGACTGATTGTGATCTCTGTGTGCTGTTAAGGGAAATTGCCCTTTACTGTGTGTGCACTTGTCATCCTTACAGTGTGTACTTCCCCCACTATTGCCAGTGGTGAGGACTGAGGCTCCTTGATTACTAGGCCACTACAGGGGTTTAACAGAGATAGTAACCGAAAATTAGAATGTTAATGTTTACTGGCTTGAGGCCACATAGATTTGGCTTTTATGTTAATTTCCAGGTCAGAAAAGCTATAGAAAGCACCCACTGAGCTTTACAATGGTATAGGGTACCATGTGTTGTTCATTATAAGGATCACTGCAGCAGTATTATTCCAAATACTTGGATTAGCCAGCGAAGCACATTGGTCTTCTGGATAGAATTCCAGAAGATCTATCACATTCCATTGTGACATTACCTTCCATGCTAAGGACTTTATCTAGAAATTCAGCTGTAAGGTATGAATAACGGACTCCTTCTGTATTCCCCCCCAACAAAGACTAGTTAGGACTGCTCTCTGTCATGCTCTGTGTTGTATGATTCACTCACTCACTGCATACACACCTGCAGGCAATTTGAAGGGACAGCATTTTGGCTGCACAATATTTTTAGGATGTGAAAAGAAACCAGAGTACTGAACAAAACATCCACATAGACACAAGAAGGACCTATGGATGGCAAGAAAGGCACATCAGCTAAAAAAACAAAATACAGAACACCAGCCCCCAGAAAAATGCTTGCTATAATCTCCAGTGCTACCATTCTACACTAAGCTTCATCTCCTAGAACTAAATGTGACTTTGCCTGATAATAGTAAAATTATCCATAAAGTACTGACATTATATGCATTTTGCATCTCACAAAAGTAGTGGTGAAAAAATTGGCATTTTTTTTTCCATGGTAAAGGTTTTACTGAATAACCTCATTGCAAACAAATGGACCCTGGTTATTTCTCAGGCTATTAATGTTATTTTTTTTTTCAGCGTACACTGTCTTGCTGCAGGTACAGATAGCCAAACATGCAGAATCATTTTTGGAGCACTTGAAAAGTAGACAGGCTTCCTCTACTTGTTTCATGGCAAGTTTTAGTTGAAATGTGACCCAAAAGACAGCTGCATAGTTCCAGTGTAAAAAGGTTAGCAAATTTCCTAGATTGTCAGATGAATGTATAGCTGATATTCTAGTGTTTCATTGATCTTTGAACTAGAATAGGGTCCAGGCTATTTGTTACCAGTTTACTTACATTCATGTACAATACATGCAGAAAAAAAGGTTTATAATCAAATGGGAGTGGAAGAAATATTTCATTTGTTGTCATTTTCTGAGATATGTTTTTAATTAACTCACCTACTAAAATATGGATAATAGTAGTTTAGATGGATATAAGCAAAACTGATTGTAGATAATGGAGTGTCTATAATCAGTTGGAGTGATGCCCCTCAGTTTAGGGTGAAGTGCTCTAGAATCTCTGTGTGATTAGACATCAGAGGTGTCATTTTACTGAATGCACAAATTGCAGATGTGGGTAAAGAATGCAGGGATACAATGTTCTCCACCGTGGAGTTTTAGATGTTGTCGAGTAAGACACTGATGCACATTTCTTTGACAATGAATTATGATAGCAAAGGCAAGTGCTAAACACGGTACAAAAACTATTTGAAACAAGAACACAGAGTCTTCATCTGTTGTATTTTCTGGCTTGTCACTATGAAAGTCCTGGAAGATATGTATTTAGTAGGATTTACAGGGTTTAATCTAAAACTCTGACATAGCAATTTTGTATGGCTTGGAGGATTTGATCCAGCTCTCAAGTGAATAATGCTTAGTTTTATACGCTAGTAATAACATCTCCAGTTACAATTCTAAAGAAATGGAATTCTTAGTTTCCAAGGGTCCAGGATTAGGCTTCTTGTCTTCATATTTTCACAAAAGTGAGATGTATAATAAGATGACTATCAGAAGAGGAGTAGATAGAAGACAGTGTGGCAAAGAAAAATGTGGCTCGATGTTCAAGTATGTAACTTATGACAAGAGGAGAATTAAGGCATGAAGTGGCATACATAACTTCACAAAGAAAAACAGGCTGGGGATCGTTTGTTTTGTTTTAAGACCTATGGACAGTTTATAAAGATGCTGTTTGAATAGTGAGAGTGAGGGGTTGAATTTGGAGGAAAGGTGATGTGATGGACATGTGATTAGAAGTCAAATGGTTGAAGGCACACTTTATTAATGAATTGTGACTGATTAACAGAATGAGTGAGAAGTTGAAGCAGTGAATGCAGTCAAAAGTGGGATGAAATTGCACGTGCACTTAGAACTGGTAGAGTGATGTATGTGATATAATAAGCAATGCAATTTATGTATGTGTGACTAGTCGTGAGGCAGGTAGGTAGTAGGTCATTGTGTAGAAATATGGGAATTAAAATTGTCTTTCTTTCTCAGCTTGGAATAAAAATCAGTAAGAGCAAAAGAGTGGCAGATCTAAGCACACAAAGAGCCAAGAGACCACTGTGAGTGGAGGGCAGTGACTATCCTTTGTACATTGTATGCCTGTGGGAGACAGATCCTAGCTAACAACAACACAAGCTTTATTGCTTCATACCAGGACACAAGACTAGCTATACTTCAGTTTGAGATGTTATTGCACTACTAAAAGGCACCACAAGAAACATTTCCTTTTTGTAATGGGTGTCGCACCTTGACAGTCATATGACTGCTCTGCATGCCTAACTTTGCTGGCACCATGCATCTCTGCAAAAGAGAAAAAATCAGAGAGTATAGTAACCATAACAAAGCTTGTCAGTTGAACTGAATTGTGTTTCTGCTAAGAAATGAAGGGCTTCTTTAGCATTGTGTGTGGCATAAACTGCAGCAGCTCCTTGCTGCATTATAGCAGGCACTGTGCCAAGTTTAAAAGGGAAAAAAAAATTGTTTTTTTCAATAAGTCCTATTCAGGACTAAAGAACTCCCAAAGTGGACTGTAGTAACTGCCCTTGGTACAGTTTAAAAGAAGAACATTTCTTCCTCCTTATCTAAAGTTGGGGGGGGGGTGCTGGATTGAAGGACAGCACCTGGCACCAGAATAGCTAATTATATCTCAGCCCTTGTATTTGCAGGGACTTTTTTTTACCTGTGATAACACTGAGATTGGTGTCTTCAGTGCCAGTACATGCACTGTTATAACAGATGTAAACCTATTCTATGTCAGATATACTGGCTTCACCCCATTGACACTGGGTTACATAACACTGGATTAAAAACAGACAGTACACTTGGTATAGTTAGGCTGCCAGCTTGCATTGATAAAACACCTGGAAATTATGATGCTGATGATGATAAAATCAGTCTAGAGAGTGCAGTGAGTAATGTGCAAATCAAAAAAGGGGAGAAAAAGTGGAATGGCATTAGCACCCCTTGTTAAGAGAAAGCACCACTGTCTGATGCTGTTAACTTTATCTCAGTGTAATTTTTCTCCCTATAACTTCAAGTAAATGTTGCCACTTACATTCAAAAATGCTTCAGCACTTTTCCATTTTTTTACTTTACTCTGATTTCCATACCAAAAATCATTTAGGCCTCAGGCTTTATTTTTTTTTCCTATTCCAATCTCAGTGTTTCAGAACGGAATCTTTCTCAGTCTACTTGAATTTTGTAGTGATTAGAGCCTGCCACCTCCCACAGTTTTACACATTTTACATATGAAGCTGTCTTGTTGATGAAAATAGACAATTATATACAACTGAAGGAAAACTATTTTTCCAAAGAATTATAAAAATCTTTATATGGAGAACCGAGATAGGTTATACTGCAACATTACATAAACTGATAAATATTGTAATTTTTTTAATCTAGTGAACTGCAGCCTTTATTTACTTAACTAGAGACACACACAAGCACAGTAACAAAACAACAGATATCTGCCATTAGCCTTTAACAACTTTTTGAAGTAACACTTTTCAAACAGGAAAGAGAAAAGCTAATGTTTTACATCCTACAGCAGTGTGCTAAGGGAGGGTTTGGAATTTTTGCTATGACAAATGGACACAATGCTGTAGTGATGATTAAATAAGATAAAAGTACAGCTTCTGACTAGAGGTACCTGACAATGAGGGGAAGGAATAAAGAAATATGTGCACAACTGGTTTTGTTTGTAGTATCATGACAAATTTCTGAACTGAAGACTATACATGTTTTGCAAAAATCCTGCAAGAAAATGCTGCACTGCGAAGACAGAGATAATAAAAATAGTTTGAACAGACAAATACAGTCCATTTCTGTGTCTACAGAATTCAGGATTAGACACACAAGATTCCCTCTGTACACAGCAGGGACTACCACAAGCAGCATGCAAGTGCCTTACATGTCCTTTTAAGCATGAGCAGGGCTCCTTTAGTAGACTGACAAGTTTGACACCTAAGAAAGAGAGTGGGGGAGAATCTGGCATGAATTGAAGGTCTACCAACTGATTGCCTAAGAAAGCATTTGTTTTTGGATGCTTTGAAATAAACTGTGCACATATTAACAAAAGCTTTCATTTTCAGGGAAGGGAAAATGGTTAGGTTCCAGAGACTGTGTGAGATGTCCGAGTCAAGAGAAATAATACTGTATCTAAAAGAATGGAAAAAATAGTTGAGACTCTGCGCATATACAGCTCATGCCTAATGGACGAGACTGCACTATATGTAGCTTATGCAAATGAGTGCACACCGACATGCACAAGAGAAAGCCCATATAAATCAGTAACATGAAATTTGCAAATGCAGGAAGCCAAGATGGCTAAGCAGTTTGGAGACATGTAAAATGTCAACACTGCATTCCCACCCACTTTGAATGTTGAGTTTATATAGTACACGATGGGAGACATGTTCATCATAGAAACAGCTACAATAGCTTAAGAGCATGTACTATAGCTAATATTGGTTTTGGTAATGTGGTGCACTGTGGCCACCAGCACCAAGGAAGATGACATATGCACTGAGTCAAATATTGACATCAGCAGATAAATGATGTCTTCAGAAAGGACAGGGATATACTATAGGACATATCAGAAAAGTGTCATCTATGAATGGAATTGTGGCGATTGTGTGATATACCTGTTCCCATAAACACAATGATATGTGAGGCATTGACCATTAAAAGTATAGGAGCCTTCCAGAGACCTAGAAGGGACACAGGCTTCTGCATCATGAATACTTCAATTTCTCAACATGATACTGACAACATCTGGTTCCAAAGGACACAAGTGAAAAGAAGCAATGGTTTACTATCAAATTCTTGAACGGCAAAACACATTTTATATATAAACTTCGAAAAAAATTCAGAATTCCTGAATACTAATTAGCTACACATGTTGAAAACCCATCACTTCAAAATTATTGAACCGACGGCTTCAACATTACTTGAAATTTACCAGTTGCCACTTACCTGCCTGCTTCCCAGCAGAACACACGTATGCAGTTCAGCACTGCACGTCAATGTAATTCACAGTTTTGCAGGGGGGCAAGCCCCCTTGCACCCCCAACACATCCTGCAAATTATATATTTCAACTTTGAGATTGTACTGCAGTGAGGAAAAGGCTTAATTTCCCGATCAACACTGGACCGTGATCTCTATGCGTAAGGTCAGCCTCATATGAGTGAATGCACAGTGGCATTTGCTAAAGGGCAGTCATAGAATTGCAGTTCGGCAATATGGAAATCAGCCAACACACATTCGGCATTCCCGTGTTCACCAAACTTCCACTCTACATTTTGATAATAAATAGAAACAATACTACCCATGTTGCTATTAAGGCCCCAGCTGGTGCAGATACACAGAGATACAGAAACAGGAAGGATCATCACTCCCTGAACTGCTAGGAGATCTGTAATGCCCAGGGTATTATTTATAATGTGTTTGTGCACTGCCTATAGAGTTCCCATAATTCACACATTTGGCCCACATCTGACATACCAATGGTTCCTCCAAGGGGACTTCCCATGCGGTGAGCTGACTGATAGGTGCACACACACACACACACACACACACACACACACACACACACACACACACACACACACACACACACACACACACACACACACACACTGCAAACAGAAACACAACCCTCTACCATGCATGTTGGTAGCAGGTTGTATATAATGATGATGTGTCTTGCGTACTAAGGCAATGCCAGATATGTTCTTGAGTCTTGAATGATGACCCCCATTTATAACCCAAAGGAGGAAATGATGTGCAGAATTGTGTATATTGAGACCAGAAACATTATGTGTTCTACACCATTCCAGTGCATAGCTGAAATGGTGTTCATGTCACATGTGAGACCTAGAATTGTCTTCCCACTGTCTCCCCCATATGCAGGTCCAGTTGAGGCAGAAGAGGGGAAGATGTGGCTGTGTCCAGTGTCCACCTCAGTTTATTCTGGTTGCTATAGCTGACACTGGGTTAATGGTTTCTCCACAACTGCCTGTCAGGAGGGGATTAATGGCTCTTCTGCTGGAGGTAACCAAGAGAATATCCCTGGTGACCTCAGTGAATACCTCTTAGATGGGGGTTAAGGGTCTTCTTCTGAAGGCAGATTGGGGGGGGGGTATCTGCAGAACCCAGTGCCAGGAGTGGAGGCTGATGGGTTCTGAAGTGTATAATAAGCTGGATTTCCACATCAGGAATATGGACTACTTCCTGAAATTATTTTCAGAACTGCTTGATAAATGAGCACCAGCCATCACACCCACAAGGGATCAACCATTTCATGACATTGGCTACCTAGTTGTGTTTACATGTATGTTAGTATGGCAGTCATGCAAATCAGAAGCCCATATTAGTCTCTTTATGGTGTTATCCCCTCCCTTCTGTGTCTTTCTACATACCTTGCTCCTTGTCCAGCCCTCCCCATAAACAGTAGTCTGCCCTCTTACTGTATGTGTCCATCCACAATTCACCAACTGCCAGGAGGTCTGTAACACCCAAGGTATTATTTTTTGAGCTCATTATGCATGACTGATTTTCATATTTGAATGCTCATATCTGCTCCCTCATCTTCTCCTTCTAAACTACCTAAAACTGTCCAAGATACTTTCCCAATCTACCGTTCCATTGTAATAATGGAAAATGACTCTACTCCACAAAGAAAATTATACCCCTTCCTCCTTCCACCATTCATTCTATATTTGTTACCCCTGTGTTTTTTTTTCCCTTTCCCTACTCTCCTATCTAACCATTTACCTCTCCATTTATATGATGAACTGGGTGGCTACTGTGGTGTGCACACTCACATTGCTGCATCTGTTGCCTGCCTTGTTTGCTGTACTGCTCTGCCTGTCACTTTATGCTGCCAGCTGTCACTAAGTGTCACAGCTTTTTCATGATATCATGCACATCACCCATACACTCTCCTGTAGGGCCACTCCTTCACTGT
This sequence comes from Protopterus annectens, assembly GCF_019279795.1. Classification (NCBI taxonomy): domain Eukaryota; kingdom Metazoa; phylum Chordata; order Ceratodontiformes; family Protopteridae; genus Protopterus; species Protopterus annectens. The sequence goes on from NC_056739.1 coordinate 421,688,096, forward strand.
GCTGATATAGCACTGCTCATCACTTTGCTAGGTGGCTTTCAGCTCATCATGCCTTATGGTTGAACTATAAGTTTGAGAATCAGATACTTGACTAGTGCATTGACTGACATGGACCACAAAACATGGAATGTCTAAAGTCAACAAGCCTGCAAAATCACTCAAATGCCAAAACATCTTAGCACATTGGGCCCAGGAGAAAGCAATAACATGCATCTGGGAGGGGGGGAAATTTGGACATTTGGTATTGCCGGCTTTTGGCATTTCGAATGTTGGTGTTCCAAGCTCAGACTTGTGCTAGTCAAGTATCCACTCAACCTTTCAACTGTAAACCTGCTACTAGTATCCTTTACCTGATACATCTATAATTAACTTTCAGACACTGCATGGAGAGAGTCCACTTACAATCAGTGCTGCAGTATTGTATGAATCCCAGCAAAGATCGTCTCAATATGGCAGCCCCCATGAAAGCCATTTTGTGGTATCATCTTCTTTTTCTTTCAGCTTTTCCGGGTTAGGGGTCACCACAGTAGATCACCCATCTGCTCATGATTGGCAGTAGAGTTTGACGGTGTCGAGTTGCCAGCCCAGCACCCAAACTTCCACGGAAGGCACACACACACACATGCTTAGGGTCAATTTAGAGTGTCCAATCCACATACAGCATGTCTTTGGGATGTGGAGTAGATACATACTTGGTTTTCTGTTTCTTTTTGATAAGAAAAATGGGGCCAACCATGTTGCTAATGGCAGCTGCTGTTTCCCCAGGGATGGGCACAGCATTCTGACACAAAGAGAAACCTTTCCTGATTCCTCTCTCAGGACCATCAAGCCTTGCCCCACTGAAGACTCCAACAGCTGGAGAGGATGTGGCTAACTCCCAGTCCATAGTGGCTGTAAGTGCTACATCAGATGAATCTGGAATAAAAGATGAATGGCCTGAGGTACAACAAATGGCCACAGTGGAGTCACCCACCTGTGGCTGATGCAAATTGCGAGTCTGCAGTGATAACAAAGGCTGTTTGCTTAACTTTTTCTTTTTCTGGATGGAAGAAGGACTGACTGTGTGACTGGTAATCTGTTCCATGATCAAGCCAAAAATGATGCCTTTTTTGTGGGGAAGACAAGCAGCAAATGCAAGTAAAACTACCAGTCCAAAAAAAAAAATACTTTTTTTTGGCAGAAAAAACACAGTAAAACCCTTTTAAAGCACCATGGCAACCCCACAATGGAAAAATAAACAACTTTTCCACAGAAAATATGTTTTCAGTTCATTTACACTACTTTTAAACTGACAGAAAAAACAAGTATGGCATTTAATATAATGGTATAGTTCGAGACAATCTATTACAACACAACACTCTTAACTTTAAAATAACTTTCCTAAGAGGAAAGTAATTAAACTATAATAAATTTAAGAAAATGGAATGTTTTTCCTCCAAAGGGAACTTATCTGCCAGCTAAGGAAAGCACATGCTGACTGTTGATCCTCAAAACCCTCAGAAGTGTGTACTTTTCAGTGGTAGTAAAGCCCTGGAGAGCTTTGCACCCAAACATGTATTTTAGTCAGCTCAGCTTGAGATGCTTGACACTTTGGACACATGGATGGTGTCCTGAAGCTTTGGATGATGGCTGGCTGTCATATCCATGGCAGGATATAACCCATACAGCTAAAGCTACTGCAGCAGTGATCAATATGAAGAACATCTTAACTACTTCAATGTGGAACAATGATGCTAGAAAAAGAAGCTTTGCAAAATAAGATGGATAGTAGCTGATAGCTGCACCTACTGAGATGTGCTCAAAATTTGCATCATGATGAAAACAGCACTGCCATTTAAAGCATGGGATTCATTTTCCTTCCCCTGCAGTAAGTGCACTGTGGTCAGCATTATGTTATAATAAGATAAAAGCAGAAGCATTGCATATGAAACTAAAAAGTAATGCACACTTGCACTGTTGTTGTTGTTGTGTCTTTCGGCTTTTCCCGGTTAGGGGTCGCCACAGCGGAACTCTGGTCCGCTAATGATTGGCAGATAGATTTTTACATGCCGAGTTGCCAGCCCTGATGCACAACCTTCAACAAAGGTACGCCCATTCACGTATGTCTCCACGCAGAAGACGCTCTAGCTGAGAATTGAACCGGACAGCGTCTTACTGTGAGGCAACAACGCTACCACAACACCACCACCGCAGCTACGCACTGTATACTTTCCAATAGATTTTATATGAAAATATTAGACTGTACATTTTCAGCTTATGCCAGTGATGTTTCATTGTAGAATGCTGCGTCCATAACAAACAATGGTTTATTTAATGCATCTAGACAGCCCTTAAGTGTTACATGAAGTATTCTTTCTGAACCTGTGAATTTATTTATTCTTAGTTTATCCAGTAAAGAATCTTCTGTTATTAGTGCATCATCAACACCTTTGTTGCAAATCTTTGTGCTGGCCTAATGAAGTGTGACTAAGCAAATAATAAGCTTTTAATCCCTATTCACTTTATACAATTTTCATGCTTTAATACTTGTTAATGTGATTATTTCTTTGTCATTCTCCTTTCTAAATTATTTGTTTTATGTTTTTCTCTTTTCATAAATATTTATCTTGTTTCTTCTCATAGTGCTTCCATAATCCTTACTGTCATTGCATAAGTTCATATTCCTTTCTTATGGAAGAGGGCAATTGTAATTTTCTGAAATGCTTACTTTTTCCATATTTTAACCCCTTGCATCTTTTTATTAATCCATTTTCTCTCTTTCCCTTAAAATATATATATATAATGACAGAGGATCAAATCCTTTTAAACTACTAATATTTTAGTTAACCGTAAACAAACAAGTTCATACTTTTTCCTAAAGAACTGAATAACCAAAAATCCAATATTCAATATTTTCAGTGTACTACTGTCTTTATCTGTCTTTCTCTCTCTGTCTCAGATATTTCTCAGTTGTATTGTCAAGTCCTGGTATAAAGTGATTACTGTTTCCAAGGGGTTTTTAATGTGTACATCATACAGTATCCAAAGTATTTAATTGTAATTGCCTATTTATTACTTCTATCTGCTCGAGTTGTTCTTAATTTCCTTTGTCTATTTTCATAAGTGGACTTAGTCCTAGTTTATTTCTTTTAGGTTACTAATTCCACAAACAAAGGTGATTATAATGCCTATATCTTAAATCCTTTTTATTCTGGTATCAGGTGAACCATAACAAGTTGGTAACACATTTTATCATTGGTCAGTTTTGTATTAGTGCCAACATCTTCTGTCACTGGTAGCTCTTGATCTCTTTGAACAGTGATTGTCTGGCTTTAGATGCAAAGCACAACACTGAGACAACCCTCAAGATGACACAACATAGTAGGGTCATATATTCATAGGTGTGTACTAGGCTAATAGTCACTAGGGTCCCCATATATGCCTAGCTGGGCAACCCAAATGTGACACATTGATTTATAAATGGGAGTGATTTACTGAATACCTTTGTTCATCAGAGACACAGGCTCCAGACCAGGAGTAAATTTCTGATTACCCATCCATTTGGTCCAGCTTGTATTTAACTAGGGATAGTGAGGAACTCTGCTCCACATAGATGGGTAGCCTATACCAGAGAATGGGAATTACTAGTGAAACATATCTGTTTTTCCAAAATGCCCTGTTTATGTCATAAACAACATTTAGGCCTTTTAATCTAATAGTTCTGATGCTGTTTGTTTTGCAGATGTGCAAAACAAACAGCATCAGAACTACCAATCCATTTTGACTTTCTTGATCTCCTTTGTGGCATTTGATACAGAGGATCATGATGTCTTTATTATGTTCTTTATGGTACTGTGCTGGCTGGTTGACTTCCTACCTCTCTGGCATTCTCAGATGGTGGTTTCAGGGATTAAATTCCATATCAGCCAGATTCTGGCATGTGCTTTGCCACAGAACTTTATGCTAGCACCATTGCTATCCAGGATGTATATGCAGCCACAAGATAGAGGTTATTTATTTTCAATCATATATTAATGACATTCATCTTAAGTTGTCCTTCATTCACAGGTCTGTGCTAGATTTCACTACTCTTCAAGACTGAAGCCCATTCCTTGCTAGGCATTTGAAAAGCCAAATAAAGCAAAACCCACCAAATACCAATGAGATGTTGGTTCATGCCAACATTCCTCCATCACATCTTCCTGTCATTTTACCTATATCTATATCTATATGTGTGTGTGTATATATATATATATATATATATATATATATATATATATATATATATATATATGGATCTACCTTAGTACATCGACATTTCAAAATACCGAAAACGAATTAACCGACACCAAAACATCGAAAGTCATTTAACCGACGCCAGAAGATCGACAGTTCACAAACATGACATCGCATACACCCGACACATCATACCAACAAACAAAACACATCCCCTATCCAACACCCACACACACAACACAAGCACACCAAAATCCTTACAAACAAACACTAACCCATACATACACAACTATCTACAACCCTAACCCAAACCCTTACCCTAAGGTCCGTCACTATCGCACACTCACCCAACCCGCGCTCTAACCCTAACTCACTTATCCCACCCCTACCCCTACAAAACACCAACATCGCACACTTACCTTACTCGACACTCACCTAACCCGGCCCTAACCCTAACTCACTTATCCCACCCCTACCCCTACAAAACACCAACATCGCACACTTACCTTACTCGCACACTCACCTAACCCGCGCCCTAACCCTAACTCACTTATCCCACCCCTACCCTACTAAACACCAGCATCGCACACTTACCTTACTCGCACCCTATCGTCCGTCACTACCGCATACTTACATATCCTTTCCCCAGCGCAGCTTCTCAGCGTCGGTGTCTTCCTCCGTCGGTCTTCTGCCTTGTCGATCTTCTGGCGTCGGTAACGTGACTTTCGATATTATGGTGTCGGTGAATCCGTTTTCGGTATTGTGAATTGTCGATGTACTAAGATAGACCCATATATATATATATATATATATATATATATATATATATATATATATATATATATATATATATATATACAAACATATAGAATAAATTGACTAGAAATAATTTTACAGACTTACACATAAGACAATTGCCCTGATCTAGAACCTTATTTAATCATTAGATCTTGTGAAAATGATTTCTGATCTAGTATCCTCAGACTTAGACAACTGCAAAGGCCCTTATATTGGGCATGAGACCTGGTATGACTCCAGCAGGTACATAATTCTATAAAAATTCTGCTGGCTAAAGCTCCTCAATCATGTCAGATACTATGGATTCTGCACCATCTGCTAACTGCCAACAGTTCTTACCTTTTGCACACTTCATGACCAGAATCCTTCTTATGTGAATGAGCTGCTGGTGCCCTACTCCCTCTCTAGATCCCTTAGCTGTCAAGGGAGGGACTGCTAACTATTCTGAGGACCTGCTTCAAAATTAATTGCAAATTATCTTTTGTTTTCCTTACCTTCAACCTGGTTGGGCTGCCTTCCCTGCTTTGGGCATATGATTCACATAGTTTAGGAGACCCTTACCATTCATTTAGACGAGTCTTTTAACATTTACTAATTTATTATCTTTTTCATTTATAATATATTTTAATGTCTTTATTGAATTATCACTTAAAACATTGGCAAACTACATTTATATAAAAGAAAACAAACCTTATTAACATGTTGATAGTTCAAACATGGTACATCACATTTTTTTTGTATAACTATCATGAATACAACATTACTTAAATTGCTTAATTCCTGCTTTCTCTTAAATCTCACTCTTCCTCAAACAATTGTTCCTACAATTTTCAATTTTTCTACCCTTTTCTAAAAATCCCACTTTAAGTTCTTTACATCTGTTACAATATTCAGTATTTCAAATACATTTGGTTTAGACTTTCATTTCTATTTTCTTGTAATTTTTTTGGCAGCCACCAGGATTAAACTTAATAAGGTCTTACCATGTCTAGGCAATTCTGATCCTGAATTTCCTTAGCTACACCCATTTGCTCACCCAATATTTCTGACGGAGTACTCTGTAGGGAATTTTTGAAGTCTGCTAACTAATTACACTCCTCAAACATATGTTCCCAGTTAACTTTAACTTCCCCATCACACCTCCAACATTTGTTATCTACCTGAGGGAAAAATACTTTGGGGTTTGTTTGGCATATACAAATACCTATTCAAACACTTTCAAGCAAAGATCCTAAATTTTCTAGACTTTATTGCATACTTGAAGGCCATACATATGTCCTATCATTGTTTACTTGTGCATCTCTCTTCCCAGCCTTTTCTAACCTCGTCTGATTGATTCCTATAGCTATTGTGCAATATTTTATATGCCCTAGTAATTATCCCTTTTTTAACAGCAGCTTCTGTTCTAGATTCAACTAGAAATTCTACCAACGCAGGTCTTTCACTTAGGATTCCTCCATCTCTTTCTTTTTGCTTGTACACTGACAGAAATCCTTGATAGAGAAGACAGACTCCAGCCTGTGGTCTAAATGTCGCCTTGACCTCTTCCCATTCTTTTCCTTTCCTTCTGTAGTTATTTGCTCGCAATACCTTGGTTCCCTTGCCAATTTTCCCCAATAAATTCCAACCCCATCTTGCCTATTCTCTGTACCCCAATTGCAGTTATCCCTATTGAAAAAATCTCCTTTCTTCATTCTTCTGTTGGCTTAGTTTTAGAATATGTTCTGCTCCTTTATAAATATAATATTTTCCATTAGGGATCTGCATCCAAAATCCCACTAGCCTTATTTCTTGAATTTCCCCATTTCCTCATCTTCCCTTTCCACTTTGAATTATAGCTTTCTGCTTGTGTTATGTATATGAACCTTAACCGTGTAGCCCTAAAATATCCCTTCAAATCAGGTAATCCTAAACCACCTTGTTCTGTTGGAAGGATCAAGTTATCCCACTTGTCCCTTGCCCTCTCCCCCTCACAGTTAATTCCATAAACTCTTTATTAATTATTGTCCACAACGTCTCCTCCAGTTGAAAACATTGTCTGACTTGTATATAAAACTAAACAGACTAAAAACATTGTCACTGCTTGTATGTTGCTATCCGTATCTATAAACAAGAACTTCCAGTTCCTTAGTTTATATAGTATCTTTTGTTTAATTTCTTCCCATATATCATCAGCTACCATAACACTTTTTAATCCATATCTTAAATACTTCATTTCATCATGTCCCCATGAATATAGGTATTGCTGGACCAATTCATGTGTGGGTACATAGTTCACAGCTACATCCTTTGTTTTAACTTCATTAATTTTATATCCTGAAAAGACTTGAAACTGTCTCAAGATGTTCTACAACAGTAAGGCATCCGTTTCTGGTTTTATCAGGTACAAAATAATATCACCTGTAAATAAAGCCAACTTTTCTTGATTATCATACCAATTATACTCTAGAATTTCTGAGTCCTCTATTTACTTTGCCAACAGTTCTAAATATAAAGCAAATAAAATCGGAAGAGGACACCCCCTTCTGTTCAGACACAACTTATCACAGCAGAACCTTCTCAGTTTAATTTTTGCCTCTAATCCCTCATTATTGTATCAGGGAATGCAAATTCCATTTCCCTACTCTAAAAATCCCAACTTACTCTGTTGAATGCTTTAGATATTAGAGACATAAACACTTTATAATCAGAGTTTAAAATTGAAATGGGCCTATAAGAAGCTGGATCTGATGGGTCTTTACCATCTTTAGGTATTACAACCACCACTGCTTTCTTCCTGGATGTTAGTGCTTTCCCTCCTTTAAAACTGCAATTAAACAAAACTTTCCAGATATTTATCAGTTTCATTCCTCCTAGCTTCCAGACTTCCACAGAAGTACTATCTATTCCTGGAGACTTTCCTGCAGATTGATTGTATGTCACCATTTATATCTCATCTCCTCCTGTCTTTATTGTTAATTGTTGAGTCTCATCTACCTCTAACCTTGGCAAAGGTAAGTTTTCCATAAATATTTCCATTTGTGCTCTTTCTTGATTTCTACATTTATCTGCTTTAGGGATTTTTTCATAAAATTTCTGAAATATCTCTAATACCTCTACAGGATCTCTGGTTATTTTTCTTTCTATAGGCGTCCTAAGCTTGGCAATAACCCTTTCTACTTTCTGCTGCTTAAGTTGTTGTGCTAAAAGTTTTCCGTACAATGGAGTTATTATCAAAAAAAAAAAAAAAAAAACAGTTGCTTAACAGCAATCTTTCTAAACTCATGCATATTATGCAAATACTCTCCAATTTTCCCTTTAGCACTCTGCAGTTGTGCCTCTTCTTAGTCTATGAGGTTCCCCTTATTCTGAAACACTTTAACCTTTGTCAGCCCCCTAAATAATTCTTATTTCCTATCTATATCTCTTTCTCTTTTATTTCTACCAGATTTTCAATCTTCACTTTCATTTTATCCCACTCACTAGCTGTAATTTCCATCTTCTTTAATAACTCTTGACTAATTTCCACTACTCGTTTTTCAGATTCCTCTCTTTTTAACTGATACGTGGGGAAGCGCCATTGTGTTATCTTATTTCATTACCCTACATTTTTATTTTTGTTACTATTGGTGCATGATCTGAAATAGTTATTGGATATGTATCAAAATTTACAATTAAATATATATGTTCCTGTGAAATATAATTTCTGTCTAATCTAGTCCAGTTTTTGTACCTTGCAGAATATGTAAATTCTCTCAGAGCTCCTACTACTGAATTCATATTCAATACCAAATATTCACATAACTTTCTTCAAAAATCTACCCTCTTTTGTTATATTTTCCCTTCTAGATCCCCAAGATACATCCTCACTGTTGCAAATCAAGTTCCAGTCCCCACTCATAACTAATATTTCCTGCTGAAAGCTGATTATTTCTCCCCAAAATATTCTTAAGTTCCATAGTAGCAGTTCAGTTTTAGGTATAGAAATATGAGTACATGTCAGCACAATCCTCCTCCCTTGTCAGTAGCCCCTTACTACCACAAATATAATGTTATTTTTCCCTCTTCTATCACTATTGAAGCTCCTGTAGCAATTAATGTAGCTACTCTCCCTTTTCTTTGTTTCTGATACTCTGCTGAATATCCATCCTGAAATCCTTTCTTTATCAAGTTCACATTGGCACTTCTTTCCAAATGTGTCTCCAATAGCATGCTATTTGCACTCTGCATTTATTAATATAATTCAATACTCTTACCTTTTGGTTTATACCTGTGAGGCCATTCATATTCCAAAATAATATGGATAATGTATCCATTATGAAAAGACATTATTCCCACCTATAATATTGACAGCTTTTTTTAAATGTGTACTTCCAGCTTTTATGTTACGTGTACCCACTAATATTTGACACGTTGATCTTTTATACAGGTGTTTCTTGTCATTTGCATTTGAACCATTTTTTTTGTTTTAATGAACCCCCCCCCACAAAAAAGAGAAAGAAAACACCCCTAGAACACACCCATAACCCATTACATAAAATCAAGCACATAAAAATATGTACAGCTTCAAATAGTGAAACACTGTACTATCTCCAATTTTATGATAATGTTGTCATGTGATATAGCATCAAATGTTTTGGTGAGTTTGAGGTATGTGTAGGGACAGCATAAACACTGTCCGCAACTTGAGTTTCCCTCTAAAAAAATGTCCAAACTCATTAGACAGCATCTGTACTTAACAAGGCTATACTGCTGAAGATCAAGGTTTATACTGCAGTTTATCAGGTCTGTTATGACCAGTTCCATGGCCTTGCACATGAGACTTGTCAGGCTGATGGGTCTGTAATTCCTGGGGTCTATGGTGGGGCAATCGTTGTGTGATTGCTGTGAATTAAACCTTGGTGGCAAAGCTACTGGATAAGCTTACATTGAATAGTTGGAAGAGTAGGTCTATCAGCACATATTTAGTGCTGTTTAGTAGGCAGCCTGGTATGCTATCAGGACCTACATAGGATACCTTTTTGTTTTGGAAAGTACATTTAACAAGTGCTCCTTTGTGATGATTGGGGTTTTAAGTCCTTAGGTATATGTGGATTTGATACAGATGTATTTGGGTTGAAATTACAGCTGAATTTGTTTGACAGTATATTTACGATATCCACTGGATCAGAGTAGATAGTGCCATTTTGAATGATTTCTGGGCAATGTTGGGAGTTTGAATGAAGAGCAATAGCATGGATGAAAACAAGTCCAAACAGAACTGATAAACGAACAAAAAAAATAAATAAACAGAGTGACTAACATGGCTCAGAGGTACAATAAAAACTTTAATAGATTGGTAAGGGCTTTCATGCCAACTGGTGCTCCATCAGACCAATGTTGGGAGTTATTACTTCCTGATGTGAAGAAGGACTTCAAATAGCCCAAGTTTGAGGGAAGCCTTAGTTTTAATGATGATATTTTACAAAACTTTGAATAACCTTTTAATGCTAATCTTGATTTGTAGATCTTAGTTTTCTTATATATTTTGGGCGGCCACGGTGGTGCAGTGGTTAGCATTGCCACCTCATAGCAAGAGGTTCTCTGGTTCGATCCTTGGCTGGGGTGCCTTCTGTGCGGAGTCTGCATGTCCTCCCTGTGGTCGCGTGGGTTTCCTCCAGGTGCTCCGGTTTCCTCCCACATCCTAAAGACATGCTGTAGGTGGACTGGACACTCTAAATTGGCCCTAGGTATGAGTGTGTGCATGTGTGTGCCTTCTGTGGAAGGTTGGGTGCCGGGCTGGCAACTCAACACTGTAAAAACTCCACTGCCAATCATGAGAGGACAGGTGATCTGCTGTGGCGACCCCTAACCGGGAAAAGCTGAAAGAAGAAGAAGTTTTCTTATATATTTTATTGTATTATTTATTTATGCATGTGGATCACCAGGCTGCTTTGCTTATTCCTTTTCCTTTCTGTTTAATTTTGGTAGGGACTGACAGGTTTATGTGGTTTTCTAGATTGGAGTAAAATTTAGTTGTATAACTACTAGCAATGTCTATATTTTGGAGGGTACAGTTATATTTGAACTTAGAGAGTTCATTATAGAATTGTATGAAGTTTGTATGTTTGAAGTCTTTGAATATTAGGATATTTGCCTTACTTCATTTAGGGATTTTGAAAGAGAAAGTTACTAATTTGTGGTCAGACTTGACTGGGGAAAGGTATGCTTTTGTGATAGTATACATTGGTTTGCTGTCACACTTGTAAGGACCACATCAAGAACATTTTGACCTCTAGTAGACACTTTGATTATTTTGATGCAAAGAATTCTTGTTAATGAAATCAAAGAATTTTTGGACACAGTCTACATTGATGGTATAGATCTCCCAGTTTATCGATGGGTAGTCAAATTCTCCCAGGATGATGGAGTTTTTATGTATATGAAGTTTATCCAATATATTTATAAACTGGGCATAGTTTTCAGGGGTCATGATAGATGGGTTTATTTAGGCTGAGCTGAATCTCACTAAGTTTATTTTGTGGGTCTGAAGGAATCTGTCTTAAGGTAACGTGGATTTTAACAAGCATTGGTACTCCACTATAGTTCCATTAGGTCTAAAGGCAGAATAGGTGCAAAACCTTGTACAGAGGAGTTATTCTTGTGGACATATGACACAGAGCTATAGACTGTACACCACTAGGATTGCTAGGATGACAGCAACAGATAAAGAAGTAATCTTGTTATACCATATTTTTATCACAGGGACAGCTATGGGAGCATATCATATGATAGTAGGGACACTTATGGGAATACATACAGCAGGTGCACAGGCCGCACATTAGTAAATATTCACTCACTACAGGGAAATCTATGCGGGTATATCATACGATAGTAGGGACAGCTATGGGGATATACCATACAATAGAAGGGGTATATATGAGAATACATATAGCACATGCACAAGTAAAAAAAAAATCAGTATGTATTCACTGATTACAGGGAAATCTATGAGGGTGTATCATGCGATAGTAGGGACAGCTATGGGGGTATACCATACTACAGTAGGGGCAGATATGGGAATACATACAGCACATGAACAAGCCACACATCAGTATATATTCACTCACTACAGGGAAATCTATGGGGGTATACTATAAGATAGTAGGGGCAGATATAGGAATACATACAGCATGTGCACAGGCCACATGTTAGTATATATGCATTCCTTACAGGGTTCACACAGTTTGTTAGGAACAGCAAGTATATATAAGCTAAGGCAGTCATCCATGCTGCCAACTTCTGTGGATGCATTTATTTATATTATGTTTCTTAACCAGGTAGGTGGGCTGATTTGAGGACTCTTTTCATCTGTGATTCAGGCTAAACAGGCAATAATGAAATACATTGAAACAAATCACAATTGTGGGAGGGTTGGTATAATGGTTAAGGTGTTTACCTTACAGACAAAAGGTGCAGGGTTTGATTCTCACTTGGGATAATTGGCTAGGCTTGAAATGGCCCACAAGGGCAGTTAGCCTAGGACTAACCTATGAACCTATGAACAAAATTAAAACAGTATAAGAAATCAAAACACATCATGACTAAATAAAGCTAAGAGCAAATTGTTTGACAGTACCACTAGGACAACATAAAGTAAATAGTTCAGTAAGCAAAAAGGTAGTACAAATATGCGTATAGTGTCAGTATATGACAAAAGATGTAAAACATAATAGTGTGGGCATGCTTTTTACATTAATTTAGACACAGAACAACACCAAGCCAACGGAGCTCGGTCCCTGCAGCAAGAGCAAATGAATAAAGTAAAATAAAGCACAAAATCATGCGCAGGGAACCAATGGCAGCTGATACTCGATAGTTCAAATTATAAATCAGCAAAAATCCATTTAAAATCCACTGGAAAGCAATCCACCAGGAGAAAATCGACAAAAAGAAATAATTTGATGGCAATTTATTTGAACAAGTTAGCGCTTTCACCGAAGGCTTCTTCAGACTTATAAAAATCACTATTACAACTGCTATTTAAATACACATTGTTAAAACATGATTGGTCAAAGCGTTTAACTTCATTAAAATACAAAATTGATTAATCAATCAGGCGACCAATATTTATATCCTGAATTGATTCAACACAACAAATGCTAATACAGTGTAATATAAAATATATATAAACCGCTGCTTTAAAAATACAAGAATAAAGATATAAAACATATATATACCTAGAAGCACATGATACTAGTGTTCTCTGTACAAGAGCATGCTAACGTAGGTCCAATACAACATTTAGCCTAATGTTCTAATAGTGTCATCATACAAATGACTTTAATATGTGACGAAAAACAATACATATAATATATATTGTGTAGTTAATGAAATAAACTAAATGAACTAAATTATCTACATAAACATGAAACCAAAAAATTGTCATATACATATAAATAAAATAGCTAATATTAAAGATCTCACTTCTTGGGTTTAAAACATCTCTTCTTCCGTAGTACAGGTCTAATTTGTACCCTGTCATTGAGACCTGGGGGTTTATCAGCTTTAAATCTTATGATCCATCTCATCTCACATTCCAATGTGTAATTCACCAAATCCCCCCCCCCCCCTTATTTTCTAAAACCTCCTGGATGACACAAAACACAAAAGAATGTTGTTGCCCTGATGTTTTACTGTGTTTAGCCAGGACATTAAAATCTCAGCCTATCCGTGGATGATATAGGTGTTCCCTAATTCTCTCTTTGAGGGTCCTGTTAGTTTTCCCTATATAAAAAGGAAGGGCATGCCAAGCACCTAGCTAAATATATCACATTTTTACTCAAACAACTAGTCCCTGTACTAAAAGAAAATTCATGGCCATTAGTGGGATGTATAAAAGTCATTCTGGTGTCTATACAACTACATTGGTTGCATTTGCCACATGGTATTGTATTGTGGTCAAAACCACATCACTTAACTCCATTCATGGACACCTTACGCTGACATAGCATATTTCTAAGATTAGGTTTATTTTTATACATGACCAATGGTTCTGGACCTATAACATTAATGATGTCATCATCCAACTTAAGCACATCCCAATGTTTAAACAGAAATCCCTTTATGTATTCTGAATCTTTGGTAAAGAATAAAGGAGCCCTAACCACTGCTGTAGCTGTTGATGGTGTAAAAATTTCCATTCCGCAATTATCCGAAAAATACGGTTTGGCTCTCATGGATCTAAGTCCATGCACTTCTGTAGTCATCTTATCAAAAGCATCCTCATTATAACCTCTCTTGAGAAACATTGTCTTCAGCCTAGCTAATTCCTCTATATAACAATTATCACTAGGGTTCAACCTGGACGCCCTCATAATCTGTCCTTTCATGACATTGTTGAATACATATCTTGGGTGCATACTGTGCCTGTGAAGTAGAGCATTCCTATAACATAATTTTTGATGTATCGATGTATTCAAAAGACCACAGGGAAGTCTTATAATACTCACATCAAGGTATGAGATAACATCCCTAGAATAATTCAATGTGAACTTTAAAAAACTCGTGGAGTTATTAATCTCCTCAGCAAACACCAGTAAGCTGTTAACATCACCTAGCCAAATTAAAAAGAGGTCCACAAACCTCTTATAAAATCCTACTTTCTCATGAAAATAATCCAAATTAAAGAGAAAGTTCTCTTCCCAATAGGCCATCACCATGTTGGCATAGCTATTGGCACAAGATGTGCCCATAGCTACGCCATCATTTTGTAAATATAACTCTTCTCCAAACATAAACACATTGTTGGAGAGGATGGTTTCCAAGAATAGAGCTAATAAGTCTATTTACTTTTCAACAAAGGCAGATTTGGACCGTAAATAATGCTGTAGATATGAGATACCCAGGTCATTGGGTATGACCGTGAATAAACTCACTACATCAAACGTGACCAACAAATATTCCCTTTCAACATCCAAACATTTCATATAGTCATACAGTTCAAGCAAAAACTGTTTACTATCTCGTAGAATGAAAGGATTAGCATCAACCAATGGTCGAATATGATGCTCAACATTAATGGACATTGGTTCCGTTAGCCATCCCTGCCCTGCGACAATTGGTCTCATGGGGGGTTTTACTGCTGATTTATGCACTTTAGGAAGACCCTGTATAGTTGGTATACGAGGATTATTCACTTTTAAGTATTTATACAAATCTAATGTGATGTCCTCTCTTAAATGCAGGTCATCCAACATATCATATACCATAAATACTTTATTGGTTATTCGATCCATACTGATCTCCTGATAAAAGTCATTCTCACCAAGGAGCTCCCTCATGCTTGCAACATAATCAGGTTGATCCATCACCACTATGGGTCCCCCCTTGTCTGCCGGCCTTATAATTATCACGGAGTCCATTTTGAGGGAATTCAAAGCTTGTCTCTGATGGTAATTTAATTTCTGTTTATACCTAGACTTCTTTTTCTCCTCAAAGTAACCATGTATGTCATTCTCAACCAATCTGGAGAAGGTGTCTAACAACGGATGTAACTGTGGTACATATAAACTATTGGGACGAAAATGCACATCAGGCAATCCGTTACTCTCTGACCCAAACTCAACAACATTTTTTTTTTTATATCTGGTTCTAATAAACAGTGAGACCTTTGCTGGTGAGTTCCTGCTTTCATCTTGGCTGCCTTTGGATTTTATTCTTGGTTCGTTTGGATTGTCTCCGGTTTTTTCATTAGCATAGATATCTTTTACAGAGAATATATATTTTATGGATAACACTCGCCTTAGAGGTTTAGTAGGGAAACTCCATGATCCTTTTTAAGCACAACCTGGATGACTAGATGGGCCAATCATAAATACACTCCTGGTGTGGCCCCTCAAGCCCTTGGGGCAAAGGGGATCAAACTAAGTACAGTCTACAATTAATGCAGATCATGATAAATGTGTGGGATTGTTGGCTAGGCTAAAAATTGCCCATTGGATTGAAAGCCTAGTATGAACCTATAAAACTACGTAGAGTAGACTGGCTACATCCTTACCATGACTGTGACAGGAACATACAAGCTCAGGTTATCCTGAACTTGTGGGATACCTATAGCCAGCTTTAGGCACCAGTGAATCCTGATGTTACTGGTGTCCCCTTGGTCTTGGGGGCCCCTAACCATAGCAAGTGCTCTTATTTGGATATTTTATAACGTTTGTCAAGTCAACAAAAGCTAGTATAGCAATCTTGTGTACTTAATAAACTAGGTGGGTAATAATAACTCTTATTTATATCTCTTTTAAAATTCACAGATATCTTTGATTATAGTAATTGTGTTTTGGCAAATAAGAGGCTTCACAATTTCTTAAAATTGTTTTACCAATGATATAGTGCCCTTGACTTAGTTAATCATGTTGCTGGGCATTCTCAAAATTAAAACTAACATCTTCTTTGGCTTTGGTCACCTGCAATACACGTGGCCGCAAGGGCCCCCCTTAATCAACTTTGACTGTGTTGGGGCCCTACAAATGCTGCTGCTGCTGGTTGGGTAAAAATGGGGAGAAAAAAAGATTATTCGTTTTCTGATTATAGCCTTTATCTGAAACAGAGTTGTGAATATGACCCTGTTAGGATAAAGCCAGTAAATCAGTGAATGAACATGAGTAAGGTAAGTATTAGAGATCATCAGCCCAGTGTGATCAGCATCAGTGCTACCTTGGGTTTTAAGAAGAGCTGATGTTTTCAGTTTATGGGGATGGCTTTGTCTCTTGGGAAGTTTAATAAATACAGGCAAAACGTCAGATACTATAACTCTCAAATTCCTTTTTCAAGAATTCTCAGCAAAGCCAAAAATAATAGAATAATAAAGACTCAAAAAATCAGAAACATTTTTAAACTATTACTCTAGTTCACTTATAAAGTCAATAGAATAACACAGTTTGCATCAGCATGCATTTTTTGGATAATAGGATTTATTGACCGCCTGTAATCCTGAATGATTTACCAGCAAGCTGAACTTTGTTGAGGGGCTGAACAAAATTATGAGGCAAAATCAGGGACAGTATGTGAAATCAGGGATAGTGACACATATAAATTACTCCTCATTGAGGTAAATAAAAGTGACATACCCCCTGCTGTTGTCTGACGACTGTTAAACAACAATCACTGACCTGGCATAGCAGTATCAATATTGCACAATGTATTGCTATTTTCTGAAATCAGTGCAAAATTTGTGTAATGTGTTGTGTATAGTGGTGTAAGAGGAAGTGACTTTCTAGCACAAACATCATCAGCATTGCCAATAAGCATGTGTGTGCGTGTGTGTGTGTGGGGGGTGTTTGCAGTGTATTTAAGAGTAGCAAACTGGCCATATTTTCTTTCACTTGCCATCACAACCATAGACCTTAGGCATGATAGGTGGCTGTATTTGGTGATTTAGCAGAAAGGCAATGTGTGTGAGCAACTGTTCATTGCCACTGTGGTCCAATGAGTTGAATTGCCATTTCACAGTGCTTTGCTCTGGTTGAGTCCTTGGCTATGTTTTTTTTTCAAACCCTCCCTGTCTGTTTGTGCATCTGTCCATGAACTCTAGTTTTCCCATGCACTTCAGAAACATGCAACAGTAGAAATGGAATTCATCCCTTTTTCTTGAAGGTGAATGTGTGTGTGTGTGTGTGTGCGTGTGTGTGTGTGTGTGTGTGTGTGTGTGTGTGTGTGTGTAAATAATATCACTGATTTTTATCTGTGCACTTACACACAGTAATGCCAGGTGCATACGTAACTCTTCTGGGTAGCAGTAAAAAACAAATGCAGTTAGCAAGTAAGTACATTTCAAAATGAAGGCATAAAATACAATACAGAGCAAGAAGACATCTAGAGCTTCTAGGAGTCTGGTGGTCCCCACACCCCGGACTGTATAAATGGATTTTCACATAGACATAATAGTGGCCTCTGTCCTCAACCATACCCATTCTAAAGCCAGCCTTGCTTGGAGTTGTACCAAAGATTGCTTCAGGTTGTGGGTGTGGGGAAAGATGGTGTTGTCCTTACTTTAATTTTCTTTAGTATCAAACCTTACAGGTGTGTATAGGAGGTCATTATAGCTTCTGTTAGGGCTGGGACAGTGTCATCGTTTTTTTTTTTTTTTTTTTTTTTACTTTTCTTGCAGACCAAGGAGGTGTACAAAGAAGGTTATTATAGCTTGTGTAGGGGCAATGTACTGTTTAGGATGAACAAAGTGAAGTACATTATTGTAATCATTTTTTTTTCACTTTACACATCAGGCATGCATACAGGTGACTGCTTTTGCGGGGCTAGTAGTGAGGAGGCATGTTATGTATATAGTATCAGTTTTCTGTACTTTGTTGCTGTACTTAACTGTTTTCTGCCTAAACGCAAATTTTCCAGTGTTTATTGTGATTTAAAAGCTTGTTTTTTTCACATATTGTACTTATCTGACTGCTTGCACTTTTAAAAAGATGTTTTTTGTTTAAATAATTTATTTAACTGTTGTAGGCTACACACTAAATTGTGATAGCCTTTTCTGATCGTTTGTAGTTGTTTTAAGCTGTTTTAAGTGTATTTTTTACTGTTTTTGCCTTATCTTTTCAAAAAAAAAAAAAAAATGTCTTGTTTCCCACCTTTCTAAGCTAGTATAGTCCAGTTTTCAGGCTAGTGCTGAATTCAGGGCTGTGATACTAGTTTCTGAGTTGCCCATACCTTACTTAGATAGAAGGACGTTTCTCTGTTCACCTGTGAGAGAGGGGAGCTTTCAGCAACCTGTCTGTCCCTGGAGGAGTGGTTCCAGTCCAGAAGTTAGTAGTTTATTGGCCATTTTGGGCTAATTTCTATCTCTTTCATTTCCCTACTATAAAAACCGCGTTTGCACGGTTTTGCACACAAGGCAGTGCCGGTTAGCTACGGTTAAATTATTCCCGGCTCCACTAAGTCTTTTCTTCAGTTTTTCCCTTGAAACTAGTCTATCAATCTAAGCACTCAAAAAGCATCTTACAGCCCAGCACTTGCTCAGACCTAATAGCAAGCACTAATATATACCCTGACACTGATTGCCCAGCACGGCAAGGCTCTTTATTCACCCCACACCAACCAAGCGACTAAGCGGCTGACCCTACTATTCAGGCATGACCAAAGGGCAACTTCAGGTGCACTCTCCAGTCCAGCTGGTAAATCTGGGTATCCTGAGGCAATGTTACAACTGCCTCATGTACACAGACAACCCTCTCCTCCTACCACAAAACATTAACATATGCGAGAGATGCAATTATACAACCAAACTGGAAGCTAAGCTGTCTCTACCCAAGACTGGAACAGACAGTCAAGAGGAGAAGGTTAACACTTGCACCACAACTCCAGCCACACACAGACCTACTAAAACAGCACTGGCAAAAAATACATAAATACACAAAATCATACTCGGATGCTCTAAATAAAAACATGCAAAAGCATCAGAGACCTCCAAAGCAGACACCCAAACAACCTGCACTTCTCATCACAAACCAGAAAACATATAAAACACAAAATCAGTGTGCCGCACAATCACAGCCCTTAAGGTGAAATAACATACCTAACACACTAGTAATAGGTGACTCTATAGTCAGGCACACCGACGTCCCACTCACGAAGCTGGACAAGCAGAAGGTTACTGTTAGCTGCCTGTCGGGAGCCAGAATACGCCACATAACAGAAGCACTCAGGTCACTCCAGAACAAGTACAAATATGACTCTGTCATTGTTAATGTTGGTGTGAATGACCTGAGACGTAGCTCCCTGGACTACATGAAAAGAGACATGGAAGAGCTCTCTGATCATGTAGCCCAGGCTGGTATGACCCTAACCCTGAGTAGCATCCTGCCCTCACCAAGAATGATACCTCAGTATAAAGAAAAAATGACCAGTTTCAACAATTGGCTAAGCTTCTGGTGTCATTCAAAGGGGATCCAGTGTCTGTCAGCCTGGGACGACATGCTTGACAAGTCACGTTCCTTCATAAGAGACAGCTTGCACCTGTCACCCCTAGGCTTTCGAATACTGGCCAAGACTCTTGCTGCCCCCATAGTGCTTTTTTAGTTAAGGCTCAAAAGTCAAACCCACCTCCGTAAATAGCACAATTAACAAAAAACTGAGGGTTATGGTACTCAACACCAGGTGTTTAAATCTCAAAATGCACACGCTCGAAGCACTCCTCAGTACGGAGAATGTTGACATCTGTGCAGTAACTGAAACCTGGTTCAAGGCTCCAGACAGCACCCCAGCACTACCGGGCTACAACTCATACCACACGTTTCAGCCACAGAACATGGACCGAAACACAAAAGGAGGGGGTGTATCCATATTCATCAAGGATACCTACACCTTCATGTTAGTGGCGCAGCATGATACCTCTGAGATCATCCATGTGCAACTAACATTGGGCAAATCTGCAATGCAAATTGTGGCCTGCTACAGATCACCATTCATGATCCAGGACCACCACTCCACCTTTCTGGAGACACTGGAAAACATGAACGTCCTACCAAGCACCCTGTTATTGGATGATTTCAATTACCCTACCATTCACTGGGAAAACTACTCAAGTACAAATTCCCAGGCCCATCGCTTCCTGGAATTTATCAACTCAAATGCCCTGGATCAGCTGGTAAACTCCCCTACCAGAGGTGAAAACATATTGGTATTTAGGTACTTATTTATTGTTGGGCATGATGTTTTGGAACTTTAAACAATGAATTGAGGTTAAAATCCAAACAGTTTTAGTTAATGAATTGATTGATTGATGAGTTAATTGTCACTGTATTTAAGGAGATGAGTTTGCTTTGATGAATTGTTCCATTGAAGGCGAATTGCCGAGGTACCAGGACATGTGAATAAAGGAAGATTTTTCATCTATGTGGTTGGTGTTTCGCTCTACTTCACCTGGAGTTTTTTTGGTGTTTGGTTCGTGTACTTGTTGGTGTATTATCATGAATGTGAAACATATTGGACCTGGTCATCACCAACATGGGTGACAGGTGTTCCACACCGGAGGTCAACCCGTCACTGGTTAGATCAGACCATAAACTAATCACTCTGGATGTCCACACCCCACTACCACCCCCAACTAAGGAAACTACAGAAAAAAACTTTTCTAAAGCAAACTTCACCTTACTTAAGACAGAGGTGGTAAGTTTCACAGCCCCCACGCTAAAGGATAACTCTGCCCAAGATGCAGAAACCTTTACAAATGCACTCTATGAGCACCTATAAGGAAGCATTGATCTTGCCATCCCTAGCGAAACCAAGACTCACTCCTCTAAGGGAAGGAAACCAGTTTGGTGGACCCCTGCCATAAACAGGTTATACAATAAAAGGAGGAAACTAGTTCAGAAAAAAAGCAAATCCCAAGAAGGAAAGACATCCCTGATCAGTATCAGTAAGAAACTGAGGTTCCTCATGAAATCATCCAAGGCTAACTTCGAAAAAAAAATAGCCAAGGATTCAAAAGATAACCACAAAGCCTTTTTTAGCTATGTTAAGAATCTAAGTGGCAACTCACAGATATGCTCTGAGCTAGTGCAAAATAGCACAAAATATACTGAACCTACTGATATTGCCATCATCCTGGCAGATAGATTCAGTGTAAACTTCACCCCCTTCTCACCTCCAAAAGGGCCCGCAACAATACCGAAAAAGTGTAGTGTCCCAAAAATCACAGACGCACAGGTGAAAATAGCCCTTTCAAAAGCCAAAAACACAGCATCAATGGGACCAGATGGTGTCCCAGACTGCATCTTGCATGAACTACAGAACAAACTAACCTCCCACCTAAACACGCTATTCAACCTCAACCTCTCCACAGGCTATGTGCCCATAGAATGGTGCACAGCAACAGTTATTCCTCTTCACAAAGAAGGAGCCACAACTGACCCTGGTAACTATCACCCCATAAGCCTGACTAGCCTGGTCTGCAAGGCTATGGAGCGCATCATCATGGAACTTATTAACAAAGACATTGGGAACCTCCAAACACTTGACCCAACCCAGTTCAGCTTTGTTAAGGGCAGATCATGCTTACTAAATCTGGATGACTTCTTCGAGACAGTCACCAAGGCCATAGACGAGGGAAAGGTGGTTCACACAGCCTACCATGACCTCGCCAAGGCTTTCGACACCATTCCCCACTCAGGTATTACATAAAAACTCACCAGCCTGAATATAAACCCCTATGTCACAAGATGGGTTGCCAACTGGCTTACAGACAGAACTCACATGGTAAGAATAGCGGGCTCCAGGTCCGACTTTAAACCAGTCACAAGTAGTGTCCCGCAAGGCTCGGTCCTGGGACCCCTACTGTTCGGCATATACTTCTCAGAAGTACAGGCAAACATAGGAGGACTATGGCTAACCAAGTTCGCCAATGACTGCAAACTGGGAGTCATAATTGACTCTCCAGCTCACATGGACATCCTCCAAAAGGGCCTTACTGAGATGGACACCTGGTGTCAAAGTCATGGCCTCAAGCTAAATGCCAAAAAATGCACAGTCATCCCATTTGGGAAAAACAAAACACCCACGAATTACCACATAGGTGGCAGCCCCCTTAATACAGAAGAGGTAATAAGAGATCTGGGGACCCAGGTAAATATTAATCTCTCCTTTGACAATCATATTGCCAAAGTAGTTAGGAAATCCTTCCATGTGGCCCATCTAATTACTAAAGGGTTCACATCTAGAAATAAAGAGGTTATAGTGCCCCTCTACTCGTCACTCATTAGACCCATCATAGAGTACAATGCCCCATTTGGGATGTACCTCACAAGACACTTCCAACAGCTGGAAAGACCACAAAAGTACCTCACCAAGAGGATTACTGGTCTCAGATATATGTCCTATGCAGCCCGACTGAAAAAACTTCAACTGTACTCAGTGGCATATCGCTTACTCAGAGGTGATCTCTGCCTTACTTACAAAGCCATGTCCAACTCAGAATTGATGGACATGCTCCACCTAAAGAAATCCAAGTCACTGCGAGCCACACGCTCTAGTGAGCTAAACCTCGCCACAACAATAAATAGAGCATGCTGGAGGGATAGATTACTGTCACAGAGACTCCCCATGCTTTGGAACAAAATTCCAAATGACATCAGGTAGAGTCCCTCACTAACACTCTTAAAGAGAAACCTTGATGAGTGGATGGGTAACAGAAAATACACCCTTCATTGGCTCTGCTTGACAGAGGATCCAGTTAATTAATCAATGGGGCGGCGAAAGCTGACACACTCTGGCTAGGCTTATAAATGCCCTCAGGCAGATAGCCTACTACCTACCTATGAACCTATGAACCTATATGTATGAGAGCACAGTCACTTGAAATACATAGCTGTGGCCATCTGAACCTCTGTTTTAATCCCAGTCTAACGGCACAGGGATGAACAGGCAGTGTTTTTTTTTTTGGGTGGGGGATAGTACAGAGACAGACAGTATTCCCAGGTAGGAATTCTGTATCCATACAACAATTGTCTTATTAGTTGTGAGCTACTATTTTGCCAGTTTTTAACATTAAAGCTTTGCACACAATTTATGTTTTCCTTGAAATCATGATGTTTTTGTTCAGGCCAGTCATTTGATTAACAGGTTGGGAAATGCTTTCAAATCCATCCCAGACATCTGGAAGCCTATGGCTTCTGGGGTCCCTGGCTTTATTGAGTTATTTCCTAAACAGTTATTCAGTGTTGTTGTGGTCAGGAAAGGTGTGTTGAAAGGATGCAAGGAAAACTAAAGTTGAGGAGCAACACTGGATTTCTTTCCATAATCATAATTTCTCTTCCAGTCGTCACTGAATGAAAAGGTTGGGTAAAAAGAATAAAAACTTAAAATACATTTCATAGTATATTGAAAGTCATGGGTTCTTGAAAAAACTGAAGAGAAAGGAAAAATGTGAGAAGAAGAAGAAGAAAAAATATAATGTGCATGGTGTGGGGAGCTCAGAATGGGGGAAAACAGAGGGGAGCACTGGAGTGTGTGTGTGTTGGGGGTGTGTGAAACAGTATGCAATGCCTAGAGCACCATTTCATTTAAGTCCATTCCTGTATATAGAGCTGTTGTAATTGCTGCAACTAAATACCAGTAACTGTCAATGTTCCTCTAACAGATGGGCCAACATAGTGTGGTACACAGGTCCATCTTAATATAAAAGCATTTTAGCTACAGTGTAGTCTGTGCAAAGTACTCTTAGCAGGATAAACTAAAAGGTTCCTTAGGAGAGGTGGCAGTGACAAGATAATACTAAGTGTCCTGGGTCCTACACTTGACATTTGCTGGGGGCTTCCAAAATGCTAACACCAACCCTGGTGATACCTTGTTGCCACTAAAATCTACAAACAGAAAATGTACAAGGGACATATAAGTCACAAAATCAGGACTGAGAAAAAAGGAATAACAAGAATGCTAAATTGTGGTCCTGACTGAATGCTGTCAATGCATTTCAAATACTCCACTTCTGCATTGTTGCACCCTTGGCAGCTGCCTTCTTTGCCCCATCCTAGTAAGAGTTCTTGTCTTCATCCTTAGGAGAGAAGACAAAATCAGATTAGTGCACACTTCCGTAGAACTATGTACTTCCTCAGACCTTCCTAGAAGACCGGAAGTTGCTGTTCTACCCCTTAATGCTGCTTTCCAGATATCCAATGCATCATCTAAACTCTGCACTACCTAGCATACAAAATGGAGTTGTCTGTGCATCTCTAAAAACTCAGTTCATATCTATTTGCATAGCAAGTAGGCAGTTTACATCGGGTTGCATGAATATTTTGCTGCCATGCATCTGCAACATAAAACGCAGCTTGTTACCTGTGGTTATCCCTGGCAGTTCATGGCTGTGAGTTGTCACACTCTAGACCTGTGCGAGTATATGCAATGTTCTAATGCTGCACTAAATAGTATTCAGAAATCACACTGTGTGTGTGATTTGTGAGCTACCATTTTGATCCTCATGAAAGTGACAGCATTTTTAGAGCAGATTTAGGAGAGTGGTAGCTTAAGGTAGTAATTACAAAACAAAAAAAAAGCCAATGTGGTGCGTGAAGGAGAGCAAGACTTTACTCTGCATCTATCAGGGCTATTACAGGCAGTGCCTACTGGGGGTCTGTGAAGGTGCCTTCACAAAAGCTGATGTCTCATGTGACCTGTCTGAGCTGTCCTCAGTGATGCGCATCATCAGGAGGAAGGAACAGTGCATGCAATGTTTCGATGATGTGATGAAAGAAAACATGATAAAACGCATGCATGGGAAATGGAGACTATGCAAAATGACACTGAATGGTATAGATAATGAGGAAGTGCAATATATTTAGCTCTGTTGTCCTGTTATATGTCTTGTAAGTATTCATGAATGACAGCTTAGTTAATATGTGCTTACTACTGTTTAGATCTTCCTTGTCAGATGGAGGTGGTGGTGACCACTGTCATGTGGGGCTCTGCACAGACGTATTCTGGGGTGGGGTTATGCTGCATCACCTCATGATGCTTGGACTCTATCTGGTATGTCCACATGTGTAACTGACATTTTCTGTTAACCTATGGTAGTATATGCACCAGGGATGCACACTTGCATGCTGTTTGTCATGCAGCTATGGAGACACAGTTATGGGACTGTGGCTTGTAGTTGCTGTTCTTGCATCTTTCCTTACAGTTGTAACAGGCCTCTGAAATGCCCTTTCTCTTTCAGTGTGGACAGAATGAGAGAGTAATTGTGTCATCTGTAACAAAAAGCAGGAATGGTTTGTGGTCATCTATAGTTATCTACACTCTCAAGTGCTGATGTGTTATAAATATTTTTAGTCCACTGTCAAGATATATTCACTTATGGAAAACGTTCCATTTAATCTCCTTACTGCATGCTGTATGATGGATTTGCAAAGCATTTTAGACTGGTGGTTGGTATAATGGTTAAGGTGTTTACCTCCTAGACACAAGGTACAGGGTTTAATTCTCTCCTTTGGTTACTTTCCACTCACTGGATAAGCATGTAATACTCTGCAGACTGATTTATCTATGATCCTATAACCTATGAATAAAATATGATTAATAGAAAGCATCACTTACTGTTGAAGAAGCATTCATAAGAATTGCAAAGGCTAAGTTTTCGGTTCATGACTGAAAAGGGTCAATAAACAAATCCAATTAACCAAACTTCAGAAATCTCTACCTCTTGGTGACTAAATGCTTTAAGTATGTATGCAGGAGAAGACTTTGAGAATTTCCATTGAGATCTATGTTTACTAGCTCTAGGAGGCTTTGTTAGAGTTTTTTTAATGGCCTCGGCATATGAAACTTTTTTTGTTGAGAAATGTGGTAGAGGAGGAGGTAGAGGTGTGAGTGTGCATAATTGTTAGTGACAGGGATGCTTTCACACTAGTTAAATATTTGTAGCTTTTACAAAAAGAGTTATTTATGTTAATTAAGAGCTCATTATCAGTGAAAGTAAGACAGTTCCTGCACTGAGGGCAAGTGCTAAGAGGAAGGCAACAGAAATGAAACAAGTCAGCTGACCTGTCACAATATTCATTGATTAAGGTATTAGAGAAATGCACAGGTAAGATAAATGTTACTACGTAGCTTCATTTTAATATAAATGTTGCTGAAGTAGACAAGTTAAATTATATGAAGAACTGGATGGTTTTATTGAGGAAGTAAACTGAAATGTGTATATGTAGTAAGTGAAAAAGATGAGTAATTTAGGGGCTAGAGAACTTCAGATTACAGTGGATTGCTTTAATAAAAACAGATACCTAGTTTCCAGTGCTGCTTTGTGGTAATATCCAGAACTTATTGATGGATTGTGCAAACTCATGGTTCCACAAAAAGAGTGGAGCAGCTAGCTTCAGTTAGTACTGTAGCAGTACCCCAAAGCATCAAACACTGACGTAGTGCAGCTTGCAGCTAGCCTCAGTTAGTACTGTAGCAGTACCTCAAAGCATCAAACACTGACGTAGTGCAGCTTGCAGCTAGCTTCAGTTAGTACTGTAGCAGTACCTCAAAGCATCAAACACTGACATGTAGTGCATCTTGCAGCTAGCCTCAGTTAGTACTGTAGCAGTACCTCAAAGCATCAAACACTGACACGTAGTGCAGCTTGCAGCTAGCCTCAGTTAGTACTGTAGCAGTACCTCAAAGCATCAAACACTGACATGTAGTGCAGCTTGCAGCTAGCCTCAGTTAGTACTGTAGCAGTACCTCAAAGCATCAAACACTGACACGTAGTGCAGCTTGGGGGAAACCCACTTATGGATGTGAAGGACAAACAGAAAAAAAAACTGAAGAATACTATAGGTACAAGTCATCACCTGACTTATTACTATAGCTCCCTGTACCTCAGGCTTCCTGACAGTGTACTTTACAGATTGCAAATGGTATACCAATCTCTGAAGCTTGGCTGTTTGTAAGCACTCCTAGTTAGATATTCCTAGTTATGTACTCCTAGTTAGATACTCCCAATTAAGTGCTCCTAGTTAGGTACTGTCACATAGATATTCCTAGTTAAACACTACTAGTTAAGTATTCCTAGTTAGATACAAGGTTTGTATTGTCAGGATCATTATATATGTATATATATATATATATATATATATATATATATATATATATATATATTTTTTTTTTTTAACAAAGCTGTGCTTTTAAGTGATAATAGGTATTAGGTCACCAGTTTGTTGTTCTTTATTATTTAAAGGTTTGTTTAATTGATGTTCTTTACTCTGATAAAGCCCTAGTGGATTGTTATTAAATTATTTTTTGGAATGTGCTTACAGCTTGGAAATTATTTCTTCTCAGTCTTCGAGTCACTCGTTTCTGTGCTGGGATTACCCGACTTTGTGGAATGCCTAACTTCTAATCAACTAGTGATTAGAACCTACCATAAAGAACCTACCGAAACCTACCATCTCTACCATAAAGATATCCAAAGAAAGTGATTGAAGTGCTAATCATGTAATGATATAATATACAGGGTAACTGGGCCCTTTGGCCATTTAAGCCTTGACTGTACTCTCCTGAGTCCTTCCCTCCTTTTTCAAGGACCAACAGACCAGTCATATCAAGGATGAATTTGTGGATCCATTATTTAACTCCTTTCTGAAGGATGAAAGTGTATCACAGTATTTAATTTGGAGTGGAAGTTTGTTCCAAAGAAGGGGTTAAGTACTGCATGACAGATCTGTCTCTTCATAGAGTTTTGTTTATCTGCTGAAGCAAGTTTAGATCCCTGGTGTTAGTGGGATTGTTTGATTTGTGGAGATAAGAGATCTTGAATTACTGGATCCATAGTGACCCAAAAGGCTGAGCGTCTATAGGACACTGAATAAGAGGAACAATGTTTACATCCCTCTCTTGGTAGCTCATGTCTTTTAAACCTGTGGTCACTTTAGTTAAAAGCCTCCAGGGTCTCTATTTCTTTTATATGCCTAGTAAGATTAGCCAATAGGGGGCACTGTATTTCACAATAGGTCTCATTAATGTGATTATAGAGGATAAGAACTTCCTTGGATGTAGATAAAATAGATTTTGCAAACAGTTGCACCAGGTAAAAGATTTCCTAACTACTGTTGCAGCTACGCATATTCCAAGGCTTCTCGCCACAGTTTTATTTTGTTGCGACAATATTACACCTTTTAGCATTTAGTTTAAACCTGATTGTTTTGTACCAGTTGTTGATGTGTGAGTTCCAGTTAGAGCTTCTGTGTATCAGAAAAGGACTTAAGGAGTACACCAGGTTTGCAGTTGTCTGTTGACTTGCTGAGCCAGATATCCCCATTTGTAGGTTGTAGATCTGTGAAGTGCATGCCGAATAGTTGAGGTCCCAGCACAGATCCTTCAGGAACACCTCTGAACACCTATCTGCTGGCAAACCAAGCAAGTTGTCTCGAGGAATGATTTTAAGATTGAGTAAGTTAAGGAAAACAGCAGTACGAACTTTCTTGGATTTCTCCAACAAACATTTTTCACTCTGAACTGCACGTTGAGCTAAACCATTGGCTTGTGAATATCCAGGACTACTGCTAATATGGACAAAGTCCCAAGACTCAGCATATTTCTTGAACTGCTGACTTGTCAACTGTGTACCATTGTCAGATATGACTTTGTGCGGACCACCATGGACAGAAACATGTCTCTTCAATTTTGTAATGACTGTATTGTATGTCAAGTTAGGAAGTAAGTCAATTTCAAACCAATATGAGTAAGAGTCTACTAACAATAAGTAATGTTGAACATTATATTCAAAAATATCTGTAGCAACCGTTGACCATGGTAATTCAGGAATTTGGTGTAGCTGAAGCAGTTCTTTTTGCTGATGCAGTTTGGTGCTGTTGCAAATTGAACATACTAAAGTTTTCTTCTCTATATCTTTGGACATAGAAGGCCAAAATACAATGCCTCTTACCCTTCTTTTGGTTGAATCAGTACCTGGGTGACCAAGATGCCAGATTTAGATATACTCCTGTTGTAATGGTTAAGTAGTTACCACTTTTGGACTTTTCATGATGGTTCTATCTTCCATCATGAGTTTGTCTCATTAAGGAAAATACTGCTGAATGTCTAGTGGTAAACTGGTTTGTCATGTTGGCCATCCTTGACCGATAACATTTGTCATGTGATTTCTTAGTTCATCAAGGTGTGATAACAAAACATTTCTGACTTCCATGACTTCAAAGTCTGCTGTTTCATTTTCATGTGCCTCTGTTATTTGTCTGGATGTGCATGACAAAGCACCAGCAAGGTACTAGTATTTACCCTTTTTGCAAACAACATTGAAATTGTACTTTTGCAATTTTATCATCATGAGTTGCAATCGAGCTGTGGTGGTATGCATT
Source organism: Protopterus annectens (assembly GCF_019279795.1). Lineage (NCBI taxonomy): Eukaryota > Metazoa > Chordata > Ceratodontiformes > Protopteridae > Protopterus > Protopterus annectens. The sequence continues at coordinate 421,717,930 of NC_056739.1, forward strand.
GGCTTTTTCAAAATTGTTGCTAGTGGTTGGTGATCAGATTTGGATGAGTCTGCCATAAATGTAATCATTGAACTTCGAACAGGCAAACACTACTGCCAACATTTCTTTCTCTGTGAATAATGCATCTCTGTTTGGGCTAAAGTTCATGATGCATAGGCTACTGGTATGCCTTCTTGAGGACATGCTGCACCAAGGATGTTCTTCGAAGAATCACAAGAAAGAGTTACAGGTTTGTGAACATCCTAATATCTCAATGTGGTTTGACTGGAAATTTTCTTCTTCAGAATATCAAATGCTCTTTGGTGTTGTTCCAACCAGGACCACTTTACATTTTTGCATGTCAACTGATGTAATGGTGCAGAAACCTTACTCAAGTCTGGGATGAACTTTCCTAAATAGTTGACCATACCTAGAAAAATGTTGTAAAGATGTGACATTCTCTGGAATTGTCATTTCAAGAATTGCTGTTTGCATAGACGGATCTGGTTGTAAGCCAGAACTGGTAAACAAATATCCCACATAAGTAACTTCTTTCAGTTTGAACTTACATTTCTGAAGATTCAGTCTGAGATTTACTTCATGTGCATATTCTAGAACTTTCCTTAGATTTCTATCATGTTTGTCTTCACCATTGCCTCCAGCAATAATGTTGTCTACTATAATAGCACACGGATAACCAGAAAAAAAATTGTTCCATGACATGTTGAAAAATCTCACTGGTAGAATTGATTCCAAATGGCATTCTGAAAATTGGTATCTACCAAATGGTGTGCTGAATGTAGTTAACAATGAAGATTTGCGGTCCAGCAAAATTTGCCAAAAGGACCTTTTTGCATCTAAGACTGAGAAAACAATGGAATTTGGCATGAAAGCGACTATCTCTTCTACTGCATACATCAGATGATGAGGACACTTAAGTGCTTAGTTTAAGTGTCTTGGATCAATACATACTGTATTCGAATATCATTTGAGCTTTTCTTATGAGCTACGACCATGGAGGATATTCATTCCGTTGTTTCTTCTACTGGAGTAAGGACACCTAAATTCACCATTTTGTCTTGTTCGGATTTTACTTTACTCTGCATTGCTACTGGAATTTTCCTTGCTGGTCTAGACTTACTTCATCGTTTAACTTAATGGAGTATGTGACTGGAAGTTTGCCAAGCTCACCTTTGAAAATCTCAACATATTCACTAAAAATACTCTGTGTGAAACTATCATTGTTATTCATACTTATATGGTGAATCTCTTTATTAAATGAAATCAGTCCCATTCTCAGAAGCCTGACATTGACTGCTTCTGTCTTTTGACTATGAAAAACTGCAAGTCATAGTTGTTTCCAGCAGAGTGGCATGAAAGAACTACTGCACCATCAGTTTGAATCTCTTCACCACCATAAGCAAGTAGTTTTGCACACTTTGCTGAATCAAGTTTCTCACCAGCTGTTACTTTGGCAAACATTTGTGCTGATATAACATTGCACTTAGATCCAGTGTCTAATTTAAGCTCTACAGGTTTCCCATTAATCTGAACAGTACAAAATATTTCACTCTTTGCTGACAACTGATAATCTACTGTATTAACTGTTTCATCGATCACAGAGACACCATCAACATAGAAAGTTTGCTTACGGCCCTTAGAATTTGCTAGAATCTCTATCTAATCTACTTGCTTCTTCAGATACTCTTGACACTTTAGACTTGCTAAGTTTTAAAATGATTCCACTTTTTACATTTGTGACATTGCTGACCAAAAGCTAAACACTTTTCCTGTTTAAGTTCATGACTGTCTTTACAATTATGACCGTTAACAATGAGTTTGGGTGTGGCACTACTTCTCTCGGTTTATATTTCTTTTTCATCTTAACTTTCTACTGCTTCTTAACTTTCTGCTGCTGTACACTATCAACATTCGCACTAGCAGATATTGCAAACATGCTTCTCTCATTCATAAGAATATTTGTATCCTTTTCTGTAAGCTCATGTATTTGACAAATCTCTTTGGCTTTGCTCAATGTTAATTCACTATCTCAAAGCAAAATCTTTCTCAGTGCATCACTATTAACACCACATACAAGATGGTCTTTTATCAGCTCATCTCATGAATCACCAAATCTACATGTTTCTGCTTTATTTCTTAAGTCGGTGATATATGCAGCAATAGTTTCACCAGGCTTTTGATTTCTTTTGTAAAATCTGTGCCTTTCCATTGTAATATTCGTTGGAGGGTTGCACATTTCTCTAAATTTATGTTTTAAGCTCAGGGTCTTCCTGCATTTCAGCTTGTATCATAATATGGTGGTTCTTCCCCTCCCCTGCATACACAGCAGATGCATGCACAAACAAACTTTCTTGCTTAGTGGCCTCTGAGTCAGGTAAACTGAGAAGTATAAATACTTTGTATGTGCATCTTTATCAGAAAATGTAGCCTGTATGAAACTATCATATTCTTGCTTAAACACTTGCCAATTCTTAGCAATATTATTATCAAACACCAGCAGTTCAGGTCAGTAAAATCCCTCTGCCATAACAACAAATTTCTTTTAAACATAAGTATAGATGCGGTGCTTGGAATTTTGCTCATGTGCACAACAATCTCTCAGAAAATGCTTTAACACTGCAAATACTTTGAACACTCCAGACAAGTTACTGTGAAAAAATTGTACATTGTGAAAAAATTCAGACATTTTAGCCTTTTTGTACATTTTAAACACTTTGGAGATTATTTCAAACACCAATTATTATGTCACTGTCTCAGGCATTTTGAATAGCTCGGTAATTATTTTGAACACTTGAATGCTATGCCATACTAATCTATAAGCATAGTTAAGCATAGTTAAATTTCAAAATTTCACGTTTGGTGACTGAAAATCATTTAAAACAAATTTAAGTACCTTCGAATAACCACTGACCTGTTTGCAAGGTCACTCCTGGATACTACTCCACTTCTAATCGCGTCCCTCATTGTTTGCGAGCAGCTTTGACTTCGGATCCCATTCTGACACCATGTCACATGTCTTGTGTATTCAAATGAGACACTGAGGCACAGAATGCGTTCAAGTCATTTATTGTACATAAACACATCAGGAGCTGTAACTGGAATATATACTTCAAACTTCATATGCTTACTGACTGACTTGCTACTTCTAACACACTCACATGTGGATCTCCATTCAAGCTAGCACTCACACTGACTGACTGTCCAAAATAGTACTGATCTCGCACATGCTCAGTAACTTATATGGACATAGTGTCTAACTATACTGGCTGACTAAGTTCAATATACACACTGATCTACACACAGGTTGTGTTACTCCCTCAAAGAAGTAAACCAGATTGATTAGATAGGCACTACTTTTAACAAGGCCAAACTCCTAGGGATAAAACCTTATAAGATTTTTGATATAATAGTTAATTAGGTCAGCTATGATGCATTCCATGGCTTTGTAGATGAGACTAGTCATGCTAATGGGTCTGTTGTTTCTGAGGTCAGTGGTGGGACCACATTTGTGAAGTGACAACACAAGAGTTCTGAGCTATAATTCTGGGACAAAACCAGTGACTAGGCTCAGGATGAATAATTGTACGAGTGAGTCCACTAGGGTATGTTTTATACTGCTTATTAGGGAACTGGCTGTATTATCAGATCCCAAGGATGATGTATTTTTCATTTTCAGCAAATGTTTGGTTATGATGGGGTTTATGATTTTATGGGATATATATGCTTAGTGTAGCTGTTAAAGGGGTGAAATTTGCATTGAATTTACTTGCCAGCATGTTGACAGTTTCTGCTGGATCTGGGTAGGTAATGCCATTTTGTATAAGTTATGAACAATGCTGGATGCTGTTTCTTAGTTTCTTAATGCAGATAAAGAAGGATTTGTAATTGCCTTTAACTGTTGATGCTAGTCTAAGTTCATTGGATACCTTTATCTTCCTGTTTTTTTCAGTTCTTTTGATTGTTTTTTTTAATGTTAACCTTGATTTAAGGTTTTTTTTTTGCTATATAGTTTACAAAGTTTTTTTTTGTATTTCTTATTTATAAATGTAGACCACCAGGAAGGTTTACTTTTAAACTTTCTATTTTGTTTGGATCTGGTACAGACTGACAAATCAATGCATTTATTCGGGTGTACACAGAGTTTTCTTGCATAACTACTTGGTGTGTCAGCATCTTGGATAATACAGTTAAACTTGAATGCAGAGACTTCATCATAGGATTGTAGAAGGTTTGTATGCTTGAAGTCTATGAACTTTGTGATATTTGCATCTGTGTGAAGCTTTTGAAGGAAAAGGTTACCAGTTTGTGAATGCATTTACCTGGAGAAGGTAGTGCAAGGGGGATAGCTGATATTGATGTAATGTTGGTAAGGACGAGGTCAATAATTATTTGTCCTCTGGTGGGTTCCTTGACAAATTGGAGAAGAGATTTTTAATTTATGACATCAAGGAATTTTGGAGCATAATTTGCAGATGAGGTATTGGTATCCCAGTTTATTGTTATATAGATTTACTGCGGTGGTGGTGCTGCAGTAGCGTTGTCGCCTCATAGCAAGACGTTGTCCCATTCGATTCTCAGCTAGAGTGTCTTCTGTGTGGAGGCATATGTGAATGGGGCATGCCTTCGTTGAAGGTTGTGCGTCAGGGCTGGTAACTCGGTACGTAAAAATCCACTACCAATCATTAGCAGACCGGAGTTCCGCTGTGGTGACCCCTAACCGGGAAAAGCCGAAAGACACAAACAAAGTTAAGGCTGATTATGAAAATGGAAATCCTGTTCATTTAATGCTCATTATGTGTATTTAGAAACCTACCATGATTTTCTGGGAGTATAGACATAGAGTCATGTAACATACTGTGTTCTGATATTGGTCTTAGTGTTATTTGAACCACAATCAGTTCAGTTTTACTGTCTCTAGGGATCTGATTAGAAGTTACATGTTCTTTAACAAATATAGATATTTTAAAAAATGGATCAAAGCTGTGTGAAGACTCTTCCTTCAATAAATATGGTAACATTAAGCACTTTCGTCTCTCTAATAGGAGACATCATCAGAATAAACACCATTGCAAAAAATAACATTTAAATACCTTAAAAATCATGACATTGGCCAATGATTAGCCCAATCAATTTTCTGCTTAAAATCACATGTTATAGTTAACCATGTGGTATTAAAAAAATGTGAAATGTTAAAGTTAAACTAAGTATAAATACCCCTACTTCTCATACCTTAATCTGTTTTCTGCCCTTAACTCACTCTTCCCACTAGCTCCCTCTAATCTTCCTTGACTACTCTTTCTACTGTCTTCTAAAATCTATTAAGCAAATCGCCTCAGAGAAACATTCTATTGTAATTGTCTTGCCTTCATGCAACTACATTATGATAAAACTGGGTTTTTGTAACCACTTACTCCAAAAACTATATTCATCTTAATGACATACTTCTTTTTTTACATCTTGAAATAGTTTTGCTATACTCCTGATTATTGACACTGTATAACATTGTATTACTACTTAATGCATTGTAATAATCCTGTAACATTGCTGTTTAATGCTAATTTATAATGAAAATTGTTTAATATGTTGGAGTTTTTCTTCCCGGGCCTCTGCTGAAAAAAGGCTATTCAGCTGAGTCGGACAATCCTGGTCAACAAATGTAAAATAAAATAAATAAATAAGTATAAATACACAATTACCAGACTCAAGAAAAGTGGATTTGAAATCGTAATAAAAAAGTTTCAAGCATAAAAACATATACAAGACGTAACCATTGTTTATAGTCTATCTGCTCTTTCTTTTAATACTGATTTTAAAGAATTGCAGTCATTGAGACCTGGTGGAAATCTAGCTGCTAATCTTAGCTGCCACTGCAATTCTTTTTTACTCAGTGTATTTTTCCAACCCCCCCCCCCCCTTAGCTCTCTATGCATAATTTTCAGAATGCCAAATTTAAAATGTAAAAAACCTTGGCATATTTTGGAATGTCTATAAAGGGCATTTGTTTTTTTCTTGTTTTTTTATATCATTGTTGTGTTCATAGATTCTATTTTAAGGGCTCGCTCTGTCTTGCCCACATAGAATCCTTTGCATGTCTCACAATAAGCAAGATAAACAACCTCCTCATATTGTTACCCAATGTAATGTCACTGTTTTTAGTAATATAGGAACATTCTGAACATCTACCACAAGGTTTTGTTCCTTCGGTTAAAAACTTGTTGCCATCCATTTTATTCTTCATTAATAGTTTCATATTTCTACCCACTTGTTAATAAAAATGGGTTTGTTTTCCACAACTCTATTAACATCTCTACTGGTTTTAAATATGTTCCAATTCTTTGATATAATGTCTTTTACTTCCTTAGAAATTGGACTATACTGTATAATACAGGCTTTTTCAAAATTATTGGACAAATTATTGTCTGTATGTTGATCCTGCAAATTGGTACCTAGTAAAGGCTTGTATCTTTTTCCCCATTCCTTTAGTAGCCCTTCCAGGATGTCTTCCACTAATTTCCTAGGGTATTCCCTCTCCAAAAACATTTTTGTTAGCTGACTGAATTCCTTTTCAGCCTCACTATATTGTGACATCATACGAGATATTCAAATACCCTGTTCTTTGACCAGGCTTTTCTTTTGTGCAATAGGATGGCAGCTGGAGAAATGAAAGTAGGCACTACAAAAAGTACTTTTCCTATAGATGTTAGATTGGAATCCACTATTTGAATGGGAAATGGTAATGTCCAAATAGTGAATACTGTATTGGTTAAACTCATAAGTTTGTCTTTTCGGCTTTTCCCGGTTAGGGGTCACCACAGCAGAACTCAGGTTCGCTAATGATTGGCAGTAGATTTTTTTGGTGCTGAGTCGCCAGCCTGACGCCCAACCTTCAGCGAAGGCACACCCATTCACGCATGCCTTTCAGAGGCCACTCGACCGTGGAGAGGACATGCAGACTCCACATAGAAGGCACTTCAGCCGAGAATCGAACAGGAGAACCTTCTGCTGTGAGGCAACAACGCTATCGCTGTATTCTAAAAATGATGTAGTACTATTTATATATTCTATAAATAAAGGTATTAGCTCTGTACTACCTTACCATAAAATAAAAATATCATCCAAATATCAGATGTATAACTTAATATACTGTTGATAATCACTTTGGAAGACATATTTAGATTTCCATCCGAGTAATACTACATTGGCATATACTGGTGCGCAAGCTGCGCCCATGGCCACTCCTTTTAGTTGTTAAAAATATTGGCCTTCAAAATAGATGTAATTGTTTTCTAATATTAATGCCATTAGTTCACTGATGATACACATCTGGTCATGGAAAAAATCTGAATAGGCTAGTAAGGTCTCTTCAAGCATTTCTAATCCTTCCTCTTTAGGTATACAGGAAAATAAATCTTTAACCTCTTTTGTCAGGAATATTAAATCTTGTGACCAAATATCATGTTTCAGTTGTCCTAAGAATTCCCAAGAGTCTTTTACAAGCTGTTTAGTCTTTTCTACCACTGGTTTGACTATTTTGTCAATAAATAAATAAATATATATATATATATATATATATATATATATATATATATATATATATATATATATATATATATATATATATATATATTTATATATATATATATATATATATATATATATATATATATATATATATATATATATAGAGCTACACCTTGTGTTTTAGACCCGCCAGCTGCCACAATAGGCCTGAATGGTGGTTCTACAATATTTTTGTGTATCTTGGGAATACTGAATATAGTGGGAACCATAAGATGTGTGTTAACCAAATAGTGATGTACATCTGGATTTATACACTGATCTAGTAAGTATTCTTCCAGATAAGAATCCATATGTCTGTATGCTATATTCATTTGATTTTTAGAAACCTGCACATAATTTTGCTTGTTGAATAAAATATCTTACATAATATTTAAATATTCCATAGTGTTGTACAACACTATTCCACCTCTGTTATCGGGAGCCATGATACGTATATTCTTATCTTCTCTTAATTTACACATAAGGGCATATTTGTTTTTGTTCAAGTTTCTAAAAAGCATTTCTTTTGTGCCCACAACTTATAGATATCTTCTGTTACTGTTTTCTCGAACACATCCAGTAAGGGATGTAATGGGGGGGGGGGGGTTAAAGGTACTATTTTTTCTTAAAACGTTTTGGTTCTGTACCTTAATAGAGTCGGATCCTTCTGTATGATGTGAAAAAAAGACACTTACATTTAATTTTCTAATGTAGATATAAAAATCAACCATACTATCAGCTAAATCAGGAGTCTTGGTAGGAACATATTTGAAACCTTTAGAAAATAAGGAAAACTATTCTCTTGTAATAACATTATCTGTATAGTTATATATTTTAAAACATTGGTATTCATGCACAATTCCAGTTTCACTAACCATGTATTAAAAAAAATTCTCTGCTTTTAATATCTCCTCCTCCCCCTCCCTCTGTATGGGTTCCCCTTCTGCACTTGTCCGACATAATTTGATGCTGCATACTTGTTTTCTATATTTCTGTTTGCTAACCTTTCTGAGCAACGGAGAGTAGGAAAATCCCCTTGGGAGAATTCTATATCTTGCCTGCCTTCATAAATAACATCCTCCCATGTTGAAGCTATTCTGTTGTCATAACTGTCTCTATGTATCTCATAGGGGGAACGTTTATCTCTTATTAAATGGTTGGTAGGATACACTGTATTGGTCTTGTAATGTTTAGTGTCTCTTTCTAACTTTCTTCTCTTTTTTAAAAATAAAGCATTACACATTCTTTCTACTTTAAAAATGACTTTTTCATATTAGTCTTCAAACTGAGTTGTTGTTGTCCTTCGGCTTTTCCTGGTTAGGGGTCGCCACAGCGGAGCTCTGGTCCGAAATGATTGGCAGTAGATTTTCCCGAATGCCGAGGTGCCAGCTCGATGTTCATACCTTCAACGAAGGCATGCCCATTCATGCATGTCTTTCGAACGCCCACTCAACCGCGGGGAGGACATGCAGACTCCACTCAGAAGGCAATCCCCGGCACTCCAGCCGAGAATCGAATGGGAGAACCTCTTGCTGCGAGGCAACAACGCTACCGCTGCTCCACTGCGGAATAGTCTTCATACTGAGTAAATAAGTTAATATTTTGTTGTTTTTTAAACTATCCAGTTCTTCACTTAACTTTTCCTTCATTTGTTCATTATAAAACAAATTCTGTTCAACAGCTCTAAACCCCATTTATCAAACATACATGTAAAATCACATATAACATTGTCATCATAAAGCAAACCAAAATGAAATTTAGTTTTATACTGCATTATACAGTATAGTCCAATTTCTAAGGAAGTAAAAGACATTATATCAAAGAAGTGGAACATATTTAAAACCAATAGAGATGTTAATAGAGTTGTGGGAAACAAACCCATTTTTATTAACAAAGTGGGTAGAAATATGAAACTATTAATGAAGAATAAAATGGATGGCAACAAGTTTTTAAGCAAAGGAACTAAACCTTGTGGTAGATGTTCACAGTGTTCCTATATTACTAAAAACAGTGACATTACATTGGGTAACAATATGGGGAGCAAAATAAAATTCATGAAAGGCAGCTGTTTTACAGAAAGGTTGTTTATCTTGCTTATTGTGAGACATGCAAAGGATTCTATGTGGGCAAGACAGAGCGAGCCCTTAAAAATAGAATCTATTAACACAACAACATTATAAAAAACAAGAAAGAAACAAATGCCCCTTATAGACATTCCAAATATGCCAAGGTTTTTTACATTTTAAATTTTGCTTTCTGGAAATTATACATATAGAACTAAGGGGGGGGGGGTGACTGAAAAAATGCACTGAGTAAAAAAGAATTGCAATGGCAGCTAAGATTAGCAGCTTGATTTCCAGCAGGTCTCAATGACTACATTTCTTTAAAATCAATATTAAAAGAAAGACCATTTAGACTATAAACAATGGTTATGTCTTGCATATGTTTTCATGTTTGAAGCTTTTTTATTACAATTTCAAATCCACTTTTCTTGAGTCTGGTAATTGTGTATTTATACTTAGTTTAACTTTAAAATTTCACATTTTTTAATACTATATGCATGGCCGGCCTTAGGCATAGTTGAACTAGGCAACTGCCTAGGGCACCATACAGGCCGGCCTCAAAAGGGCACAATTTAATTGATTTAACTTAGTTCACATTTCTTTATTTCTTTTCCACTTTTCAGTTTCAGCGCCCCCCCACCCCCGTACTGTAGGCTAGCAATTGAGCCCGGGTCTATATCATAAACATGAAAGCCAGTTTCAGCGAATACGTAAACGTTGACACATATTGTGCAAACCGCAAATACACTGAGCGCCCTAAACCGTGAAATTCAAAATCTCAAACCGGCATAGTTGGCCAACCCCACCCCTCGCTACATACTACCCACCCAAACAAAATAAATAATCCACACACATACACTTAACAAAACCCTACTTTTAACCCTACACTAAACCTTACATACATTATTATCTATGCACTTACCTTAACCCGCACCCTAACCCTAAGGTCCGTAACTATCGCACACTTACCTTATGGAGCTATACCACAGAAGGGCCAACTATGCTGATTCGAGATTTTGAAATTCGCAGTTTAGGGCGTTCGGTGTATTTGTGGTTCACGCAATATGTGTCGACGTTTACATATTCATTGAAACGGGCTTTCGTGGTTATGATATAGACCCGTTGCGCCCTTCCCCACTTAGTACTCCAAATCATGATTCCACAGTACATAGCATGGCCCCTTACTGTGTTCTTCCATTCCCTCCCCCTGCATCTATGTGATGAGTCTCAGTGGCTACACTTGTTGAGCATTATTTAAAGCATTCAATCAGTGGTGCTTTTGTACCACTGATGTCCCTGGCTACTGCTCCAGTCAACTGTATATAACTCAGCTCATGCCCACCTCTCATTCCTTTCTTCATTGACCAGATAGAGGTGGGCGCATCTATTGGCTTTCGGTACTTCCTGGTTCTGATCTCTGGACATGCGTGAATCATCGGCAGTCTGGTTCTCTTCACCATGCGTGTCTACAAACAGCGATTTTGGGATTTACGTTTTGTCCCTCCCTTGCTTGCTTCATCATTGCTTTTGCTTGGCTTAAGGTAAGTCGGTATATATACATACATATATATATATATATATATATATATATATCTATATATATATCTATATATATATATATATATATATATATATACATATATATATATATATATATATATATATATATATATATATATATATATATATATATATTGAAATGTGTGTTGGGAGAGAGAGAGAGAGAGAGATGCAGTATTTCTGTTTTACAAATTAGTTATTTGTCTCCTTTACTAACCTGTTATAACTTTTTCTAACTTCCACTTGTCGCCATTGTGAAATATGAAGAGTTAAGGGAAGGAAAAGTCCAATTGCACTTCAGACAAAAGGGAGGGCTTGGTTTTATACGGGAGAGCTGTGTGTGGATTTTCAGTTGTAGTAAACCATTAATCCCAAGGGGCACTGCCATTCGTGACATGTTTGGTACACTGTAACAACTTGCATTTAGTTAACTTAAGTTTCTTAAGTTTGTTTTTCCTAAACTTGGCGGTAGTTCAACAACTGCAGTATATGCTGAACAAAAATCAAAAGCAAATCCAAAATAAAATCTAAGGTACCAGAAGTATACGAAATGATCAAAGTGGGCCATACCTGAGAAAAGGCCACCAGGTCATAATATGTGTTCAGCTCTCACGCTTTTGATTGTTAGGGTTGGGGAAATCTAATTTTTATTGATAATTGAAGCTATCCTCCCTAGCCAGAAAACATAGGTAGCATGCTATATACCCTCTACGTATGCACTATACAGCGTTCATATATTTAGAAACAGTTAAATATGATTGAGGATGCACGCCTCTTTCTTGCACATTCCTGAGAAAGAGTGAACTGGTTTCTTCTGTTTAGTAATACAGGATCAAAAGAACAGAAAGTACAGAACGAGATGGCGACAGTAAAAGAACGAATGATATGTTTAGTTTTGTTCTTAGCGAAGAACTTTACGTGAAGTAAGATTAACTATTTGAAAATATGCTATTAAAGGGAGTGGGTTAAAAGGACCATTTTGAATAAGCAATTATTGAATGCAATATTTGCACAGACTGAGACATGCACAAATACACAGGCACATTCATGCACAAACATAGACATATGCGCACACACACATACACTCACACACACACACACACACACACACACACACACACACACACACACACACACACACACACACACACATCAAAGTCAAAGTCAAAGTAAACTTTATTGTCATTCAGATCAACAAATGCAATTCATCACAGGATGAAATTTCATTACTTCAGGCTTGTGTGCATTGAAAACAGTCTTTTCACAAGAGAGTGAAAGAAGCATATCCTTAAGACAGGAGTCCCCGTGGACTATAATGTTTGCAGATGATATTGTGATCTGTAGTGAGAGTTGGAGCAGGTAGATGAGTTTAAATACTTGGGATCAACAGTTCAGAGTAATGGTGAGTGTGGAAGAGCGGTAAAGAATAGAGTACAGGCAGGGTGGAGTGGGTGGAGAAGAGTGTCAGGAGTGACTTGTGACAGACGGGTACCAGTCAGAGTGAAAGGGAAGGTCTACAAGAGGATAGTGAGACCAGCTATGTTATATGGTTTGGAGACAGTAGCACTGACAGCAAGGTAGGAGTCAGAGCTGGACATGGCAGAGTTAAAGATGTTAAGATTTGCACTGGGTGTTATGAGGATGTACAGGATTAGGAATGAGTACATTAGAGGGTCAGCTCAAGTTGGATGGTTTGGAGACAAAGCCAGAGAGGCGAGATTGTGCTAGTTTGGACATGTGCTGAAGAGGGATGCTGGGTATATTGAGAAAACGATGCTAGGGATGGAGCTGCCAGGTAAGAGGAAAAGAGGGAGGCCTAAGACAAGGTTTATGGATGTGGGGAGAGAGGACATGCAGGTGGTTGGTGTGACAGAGCAAGATGCAGAGGACAGGAAGAAACAGAAACAGATGATCTGCTGTGGTGACTCCTAACGGGAGCAGCCGAAAGAAAAAGAAGTGAAGGAAGCATATAATGGAATAAATACTAGACAATGCATATATAAATACACACACACACACAGATAACTTACCCACCACAATTTTTAAGATTTTTAAGATAGGATAGCAGCATACCATAATTCACATTCCCGTACTTGTGCAAGTAATAATTTAGTTTAGATTGTGTAACTTAGATAAATATAATAATTGAATTCTCTGACAGTAAAGACAATCACATTGCACTTTTGATCTCACGAACCGAGGGAGTGTTGACATTGTTAAGGGTGGTTGTTTAACAGTCTGATCACTTGTGGAAAGAAACCATTCCTGAATCTTGATGTTCTACATGCATGTGTGCTCAAACATAGACATAAACACACATTCAGTTTGCTCTTATTACAATTCTAACAGATCCTTACTGTACTGAATAATTAAATAATTAAAGTGCCTGGGATTTTTCAAAGCACTTCATATACAGGCATTAGAGTTGGACTATAATACTATTTGAAGGAAGTATAAGTCATGACATGTGCTGAAGTGATGGTTTGAATGACTGACGCTAGAAATCATCTGTCTGAGCTGGTCCATTGCTGTGGGATATAACATCACCTGTTTCTCATGTGTGATTAACAGTCTGGGTGCAGGAATGCTAGTCTGGAGACAGAATGAAGCAAACTCAAACAAGCTCACCTTTCTTAGGGCTGAAATTTGCCATGGCTGCTAAATTTTCTATTAAGTCACAAATAAATGATTCAGATTTAATCGACAGACAGATCTCCATACCTCACAAAATGCAAAAACATATATTTTCCTAAGTGTCTGAAGCATGGTTAATCTTATTATAGATTTATGGGGGGAAAAGTTAAAATGCTAACTAAATGACTATTGGGGAATATGGCTACCTATCTCTTGCGTCTGTTTTGCGCTTGTCTGTTACTACTAATTTTATTGTTATCATATGCACACAGTGGACTGAAAGACTATTCACTACTGTATGTCTTGGCATACCAGTTACATTATAACTGTTTACAACAGACAGACATTTTATAGGCCCAAAGTTTTCCAGTAAGGACTATCCATGTCCAGGAGAGAAGCTGGGGCAATCCCTGGCAGAAATTTACAGTTTCCCATCCAGTCATCCAGGTTGAGCTTAAACAGGGTCATGCAGGTACTCTGCTTGATATGGATTGGAGTCCTATTCCAGAGTAGTAGCAAACTCTGAAAGATGCATCTGTCTCTCCAGCAGGTCCTGTTTATGTTACAGGCTAGACTGAGGTCCCTGGAATGGGTGACTCTAGTTCCATTCGACAGATGTGCAGCATTTCCATTAGATTTGGGTCAGAGATTGCCCTATAAACTAGACATAAGTTACCTCTAAGTAGTCTATATGCTACTGAGTACAGTGACAGTGACTTCAGTCTGTTCGTATAAGACATGTGCTGGAGACCCTGAATTTTCTTAGTTAGAAATCTCTGAGGTCTCTGAAGTTGCTGCAGGTGTCTGCTATGGTACATACCAAAGGAAGCATTATATTCAATAATAGGCCTGATGAGGGATGAGTACAGGGGAATTATAATCTTTTTTGCTCTTGAGGCGATGCCTTTGTTAATCAAGTGAGTGACTTAGAATGCCTTCCTCACCACAGTAGACACATGGTGGTCAAAGTGAAGTCACAGTCAACTTGTGTTCCCAGGTCTCTAACTACTGATTTGGTACTTAGGATATTATTGTTTATTTTATAGTCAGCATGACATTGTTTTAACTGAAGGGACTAATGATGCTGCATTTTTTAGCATTCATTTTAAGACCACGGCTTTGGCACCAGTCACCGGACTGTGTAAGCTCCTTTTGAAATACGCTGATATTGCTAGGGGATTCAATGATAGCACCTAATTTGCAGTCATCCACCAACTTGGTAAGCCACAGCCCCTCCATTTTGGCCTAGACTTATGAGATGTATATGCCAAACAAGAGAGGGCCCAGCACTGAACCTTGTGTGACCCCACCAGTGACAGGTCTGCTGGTAGAAGTGGAGTCAGATTGTAATCCACCTAACAGCATAGGGGTTGATATTCACCTGGGTTAGTTTGTCAGTGATGCCTGAATGTGGGATAGTGTCAAAAGCATTGGCCAAGTCAAGATAGGCTGTGTGCATGTCTTTGCCCTTGTCTATGGCTCTAATCATGTTCTCGTAGAAGTCCACCATGTTTAGCAAGCATGACCTGCCCATTGACATAACTGAACTAGTATGGATCCAGGGTTTGGAGTTCACCTATATCCTTATTCATGAGGTGTATGAAGATTTGTTCTCTTGCCTTACAGATGAGGCTGGTTAAAAGTATGGGTCTATAGTTACCCGGCTCTACTGCAGAGCCACCCTTGTGGAGGGGGGATAACAGTCGCTGTTTTCCATTCAGTGGGGACAAAACCAGTATTCAGGCTGTAGTTGAATAGAATGCCTAATGGAGTAGCTAGCTCTTGTTTTAGAACATTAAGAATGCAGTATGGAATGCCATCTGGTCCCTTGGAGTCTGTTTTCTTAGCCTCAGAGAGAGCATTGATGATTTGCTCTTTAGAGATGCAGGGAGGAGGAGATGATGAAGGAATGGTCTGTGGTATGCTTGGGGGGATAGAGGGTGAAATTGTTACCAAACCTGACTGCTAGCAGAATTGCATTTTCCACAGGGTCAGTTGTGTGTGTGATGCAATCCACAATTAGTCTGGCACACATCTGAGTCCTACCTTTTAGGTACCAGACATAACTGAAGAAAGCCTTATGGTTATCTTTGGCTGTAGTTGCTAAATTTTTCTCATAGTTGCTCTTTGAAGATTTTACAAGTTGTCTTATTTGCTTGTTTAGGCTGAGGGGGGTGCTCTTCCAGTTCTGGGATCTCACTTTTGTATTATTAGACAGCAGCTTCTTTTGCTTATTGTATAATTTATTAATGCTAGATGTTCAACAGGATGGTTTGTTTTTTTTCTTGATCTTGCTTTAATTCTATCCAGCACGGCTGTGTCTACACTTGTGTAGATGTTTATACAGGACATTAGTATAGCTGTCAATACAATCTGTGGAAACTGGAGCTTGGAAGTCAACTAGCCTTCCCTTAGGAATGTATAGCTAGCTTTGGTGAAGTGTTTAGCCTGACTTCTCCTTTGGGGAGTTCTGGTGCTATTGCTACTTCAGAAATGATTAATTTATGGTCAGATTTAACCAGTGTGGACCCTACACTTGAGGCGTTGTATCGGTCAATCATATTGGTGAGGACCAGGTCTAGAATATTGGACCCCCTTGTGGGGTGGTGCACTATTTGTTTCAGGGCGTTTGAGTTAAAGTCCAGGAACTTTTGTGTGAGTGAGTTTGGGCTCATATAAGTTTCCCAATTAATGGAAGGATAGTTGAAGTCGCCCATGTCTAGGGTGTTAGGTTGTACTGTAATTGTCCCAAGTAGGTCTAAATAAGCTGTGTGGACATCTTGGTTCATGGAAGGGGACCTATAGCTGATGCTGATCTGAAGGGAAGGGTCTTACTCACAGTAACCTGGATTTGGAGTAGCTCCATAGTATTCTCTTGTCTAACCAGTCTAGAGGTGTAATTATCTTTAATGTAGATAAATACTCCACCTCCTTTGGATCTCACACCTTCAATTTGTGGTCTGAAAGTGTGGAAGGCATTGTAGCCTTCCAAATCCAGGGTACTTTCTGTGGCATTGAGCCAGGTTTCTATGACTGCACAGACATCAACATCTTCCAGGGAGAGGAGTGCTTCCAGAGAGCACAGTTTCTGATTTAAACTCCTATCATTTAGCAGCATGACCCTTAGTTTCTTGGTGTTTGATATTATTACATTGGGAATTTTGTTATTGTGACCTTGCCTAAAAAAGGCATTATGGGGGAGGCAGGTGCCTTAGCCAGCAACCAAAAGCCTAGAGTTGCCACGGGAAGACCATCGCTGGAAAGCAGTGTGGTATATCCACCATGTTGCCCCCTGGCTGACTGGAACTGGATACCCTTAGAATGACACCAGAAACTAAGCCAATTATTGAAGTCAATCATTTTCTATTTATATTGTGGTATCATCCAGGGTGAGGGTAAAATGCTGCTCAAAGCTAGGGATGTACCTGCCTGAGGCACATATTCAGAGAGCTCAACCGTGTCTCTCTTTATATATTCCAGAGAAGTATGTTACAGGTTGTTCACACCAACATGAGCTATGACAGAGTCATAATGGTACTTGTTGTTGAGAGACTTTTGTGCTTGTGTGATCTGGTGAATCCTTGCACTAGACAGGCAGCTGACCATAACCTTCTCCTTGTTCAACCTGGTGAGTGAGGCATCTGTATATCTCACTATAGAGTCACCTATAACTAAAAAGTTTGGAATAGTTGTGCATTGCCTTAAGGGCTTATTTGGTGAGACACAGATGCTAGTGATTTTATGTGTATTGGGTGCTTTGGGTGTTGTATTAGGTGTAGAATGTTTGTGATTTGGAGGTCTCTGGTGTTTAGGTAGGTTTTTGGAGAGTACCTCTGCATGTGAAAGTTTATGTGTTGGGTGCATATTATGAGTCAGAGTCATGATGTGTGAGCTGACAACCTGTTTAGTGTTGTTCTGGCTGCAAAAGAGCATTGATTCCAGATTCTTAGTGTAGGAGCATCTCTTGCAAATTGTACTTGAGTGATTTATGAGTAAGGGGTTGTCAGTGTACATGAGGCAGTTGCTATACTGCCTCAAAAAACACATATCCACCAGGCTGAGAGGAGAAGCAGAAGGAAACTGGCAGTCCATAATGCAGGTTTGAACCTGATATCTAAGCAGTTAAGGAGAAAAAGATACGGTTATCAGGCAGGGAGCTATTTTAGGGTGACTAACCTGAGGGGTGTACAGTAGGAGGTCTATAAAAGAGGGGATCTATAGGGCCTGATGTTGATAGGTAAGAGGTAAAATCTCTGCTGGGTGGTTCACTGAACAGCTGAGAGCTATTCAAGAACTGCTCTGCTAGATAGCCACTTTTAATGGAAAATACTTCTATTGGTGCTTTTTTGTATATAACCACTGAGAGTCACCCTCTCTGTGCAGTGGTGCACGATGGTGCATTATGTACAAACAAGAGCAAAGCAGCTAACACATAGAAACCAATGAAAAAGCTCAAACTGAGTCCTGCACCAATGAAATAGCTCAGACTGAGCCCTGAACTAGTAACCTTCAATTAGATAGTCCTACTGTATGCTCCTTTGAGTTGTGTTCAGTGTTTTAATACTCCACCAAGGTACATATGTTTGCTATAGCATTGTATACTGATATAACTGGTTTGGGGTGTGATATTCAGTTAAATTATCCTGGAATATTTTAAGACAACCTGGTACTCCATTTTGGAATGCCAGTAGAACTACAATGTCACTTCTGAAAGATTTGGGGGCATAACTGTCTAAATTTAACCCCTACTGGACAAAAAGGCACGTTTCACCATGTGAGTAAGACTGTCTCCCCTGAAAAGAGTTTACTTGCCTAGTGGGACTACCCGATCAAGAAAGGATAAGTAAAATAAATAAAACACATTTTTTTAAATGACACATATGAGTCATACCAGTGTAAAAGGGATAAGAACAAAGCTGTTTCACTGGAAACAGAAATGACCATGGAAATGTTCTTTTTTTTGTTACTCTTTCCTTTTACCTTCACTGGTGGAAGAGACCTTAGTCAGTCATCACATCTGAACAATGGCACTTAAAGCATTCTGAACAATAGCATTCATAATGGCATATTTCCCCAGTGTGTAATTACTTGCCAAGTAATTTACTTCCTACTGTATTGAATAGAAATGTAGCACATGTGGCTATTTTCCAACATAATTGCAGGGACTGTAGCCAGAAAATGCCCATTTTGTTTTCACAAGCTTAAATTTCATCACATCTCCCACTTCAAACTGCATTTATAAAATATAACCCACTAGAGATGTTGACCCTCCATATTTAAAAAACGTACTCATCATTTTCAGCGTCTGTAAAGAATGTCTTATTTTAGATCAGTGGGTGATTCTAATAATTTGCGTACTTCCCTTCTTTGTCAGTATTTCTTTAAACAGATACACACGCACACACACACACACACACACACACACACACACACACACACACACACACACACACACACACACACACACACACACACACATATTCTGACATCAGTAATCTATTACGCTTCTAAGGAGATGTTCTGTATCTAGATAAGTACGCAGCGTGTGCCTGCCTATACTCAGTGGTGATTACTTGGTCTATATCTGCAACAATCTCATGGCTAACGAACCCCTCTAAGTTAGATAAGTGACCACATTTCCAGAGTCATGCTTGCAGTAAAAAAAGATTCCGAATCACACTGTTGTGTTTTTTTTCTCTTCTGTAGCCTTGACTCTTGCTACTTAAATCATCAACAGTAAATTCACTTTACTCAGTCAGACACTGGGTACAAATTCTGTGCTGTAGGCTACATGAATCATACAGGAATTGAACCCTGCTGAGGCTTTGAAATTCAGCTAATCATGATTACAGTAATTGTAAAGATAAATTGCAATGTATATGTACTGTATAAATGAAAAAGAATAGCTGCTACTGAATCACCTGAAGTTAATTTATTCTGTATAAGCATGATCTATGTACAAACAGTGTATTTTAGGTTGCACATACATCAGAAATTAAATTCTACTAATGTTTGAGCATTTAGTTCCTTGTGGTTAACTGTAGAGATAAATTGTAAAATGCATTTATGGCATAGAATGTAAAATGTGATGTCTACTGAGAAAATTTTCTATTCAGCAGGAAAAAGTGTTCTAATAGTTTATGTATTTTGTTACATTGATGGGAGTCCCACTCATGCAGTGGAGACCCACAAAGAAAAGTTAATTATGAGCTAATGGCTTGTTTATATTGTAGCTTACATACAGAATAAGAGATAGGGAACAAAATAATGCTGGTTGCAGCAAACACATACAAAAGCAGCTTATACTGGAACTAAACAGTTTTCTTTAAGGTTCTTTATACGTTATACACATATGTGTATTTACATCTGGGAAAAGAAAATTGGTTTGATACTGTTAACGGGTCATTGTCCGGTCATTAATGCTGCGTTTATCATAACATTGTATGAGGATGATGTATGCGTATAACTAAGGGGAAATAAGGGACACTGTTGCAGAAGTGTGGGAGTGTGAAGTGAAGGCAGTGAGAAAGTTTATGCAGTTTGGCAACTTCTCTCATTAAGCCTGGACAGTATAACAGTATTCCCTCAGCAGTTTGTAGCTTCTGCGGGAATTTATGCACAGCAGTGAAGTTTACTCTTGAATAGAAGCTGTGAGGGTAATTCCACATTCACACCTTGAAATTCCTGCAAAATCCACAACTTTCTTGAGGGCTTTTACAATTTTACATTTGTATCCTAATTTACAATTACTAGAGTACTCACTGTAAGAATTTTAGCTAGGTTGTACAAAAATGCAATTACTAAATTAGATGAACATCAGAAATGCAGATGTTAACGTTTTAAAGATTGTGCAATCACAGTATTTTGAGTCTAAATTAAAAAAAATTAAACTAAATTGTTGAAGCACAAAGTCTGACAGTTAAAGCTCAGCTACATTTTCCTGCACTAAACACACTGTTCATAATTAGTAAACACACAGTCTCCCAACAGTGGCAATCTAATGTATTATATTAATGCATTTTAACTGAAACCTAGGTAATGTCATCAGAAAGCATTGTTAAGGGCACAGAGCTATGGCAATGTAAGACTAAGTAATAGTAATACATTAAGAAACCTCACATATACATTAGAGAAACCTCACGTATGAGATCTCCTTACTGATACATAGGTAACCACTAGGCTAGCTGCCCTTTGTGGGCCATTTTAAGCCTAGCCAATTTACCCTTCAAAGGTGAGAATTAAACCATGCACCTAGCGTTGGTGAGTTAAACACCTTAACCATTATACTAACCTTCAAGCCTTACATATATTACCTACATGCAGACAGCATCCGCACTAAACAATTGCATTAGATGGCAAGCAAAATGGAAGTATATATTTTAAATTAAATGAAAGGCAAGCACACACCTTTCTGCTTGTGGAGGATCTGTAACCTTACACAGCTACAAAAACTAAATGTATCAACAGGTAGAAATACTTGAGGAAGATGAGGCATACCCCTCTATCTCCAAGGCAGTACAGCTTCCAAGCTTATATATTTATCAGTGCCCCCAAATTAATATCTAAAGTGAACTTCAGTTTTATGTCAGCATTTTTTTTCAATTTCACCTCTTCACTTTTATTATCAATTGCTTGATATTCCACTCTTCCTGATCACCTTGCATTCCATGAGAGTGCATCATGATTTAGATATACAATTAAATTAAGGATACTTGACTAAATGCATGATGCATTGGAGATGAGTATCCAGACTAAACATATCTTCTTTCTTTGATTAGGCACAATGTGCTTATGTTTTTAATCTGTGATCTTTTGGGTTGAGGGCACAGATCAGGAACATAAGGTGGAACATACTTAAATTATCATTTTGTATGTGTCTTTTTAATTACCAGTTTTACTACCTATGGCACTTTTTTATAATGAGCTACCCAAAATTTTGCCCATGAGTAGGGCTGAGATTTATTTATGTTCACAAGATGGATTGGCCAGCACCGTTTACAGAAAATTGTAAGGTGATTGTGCCACACTGTACAATAATCTAGATGCCATTATGTCCTCTGCACTACTGCACAGCATGTGCATTATGATTGCCCTGTGCATATTAACTTATGAATGTATGCTTAGAAAACCTGATTAATCATGTTGGGCCAACCATAGTTGAGATGAATGGTATCTCTGCGATCATCTGCAGCTCAAACTTTCCTGTGGCATTTTGTTACAACCAGTCTTATTTAGCACTTGGAGCATTACCCTTCCATGCAGTACAAATGAAAATAATATATTATTTGACAATTATCATATCGTTTTCTTTGTCATTCAGTTATGTAGTTTGAATACAATGACAGTTTTTCATGCTTGACTCTAGCAGGTGCACCATAGGGGAAACTTAAAGTTGCTGATTCAGTATTGCTCTCAAATATTTTAAAATCCTGAGTAAGTTAGGCCTGAATTCCTGCTTGGTGAATAGCAAAAATAAGCTTGTTTTATGTCCTGGTTACTTCCTTTTTATCATGTTTTACGTAGCTAGCATTAGCTTGGTTTATAATATGTTTGAGAGAATTTAGTTTAGTAGACCAGGTTCAGGTTAGAGTTCAGGTTGTGATAATGGTGATAGCACATAATTTTGGACTTTGCTAGCAATGTTGTTACTGCATCGACAATGCTATGCTATCTGCGAGTTGCATTATGTCATTATCTAGCGTCTGCCTTTCCTTCGTAAAGTGAAATTGAAACCTTTGGCTATAATGAATGAATACATTTTTATGTCAGGTTTTATAAAAGATATCAGATGATAACTCTTTAAGAAAAGAAGGTCAAAGCTTCACCTGTTTCTAGAAATTATGCTAGACTGATTCATACATGTATGTCATAATTCATACAGTTTTGTATGATTAAATAATTGTACTAAATTTGGGGCTAGATTAATTTTTAACATGATGTATCAAGGCCATCCAGGCCAGCTATCATGTTAAATTTAAGTGATAAAATAACATACAGTGCTTCCTACATTTAGTATAGTTTATCTTCAGTACTTTAACAGTACTGCGGTGGTGGTGCTGCGGTAGCGTTGTCGCCTCACAGTTAGACGCTGCCCGTTCGATTCTCAGTTAGAGCGTCTTCTGTGTGGCAACATGCGTGAATGGGCGTTCCTTTGTTGAAGGTTGTGCGTTAGGCCCGGCAAGCCAGCACGTAAAAATCTACTGCCAATCATTAGCGGACCGGAGTTCCGCTGTGGTGTCCCCTAACCGGGAAAAGCTGAAAGACACAAAATCTTCAGTACTTTAACAGTGCTAGTTGATATTGTCAAACTAATGTACTTGAGCATTTTCTGAATTGTAAACCAAAAAGTCTGATGAAAAATGAAATATTTCTTGTGATTTAGTAATTAGGTCACTGCTTTATTTTGTGAAGGAAATGTTTTACTTCCAACAAACTCGAACTGGTACCCAGATGTTTTACTTTAATAACCTAATCAAAATATCTGAGGGAATGCTATCACATTTGATATATTTGGCCAAAATGTTCAAGTTAAAGAGACTGATTAGAAGCTTGCAGAGATTTGAGGTTTTACTGGCCAACTTCTAATTCTTCAGATTTACCGTTGTACTATTTCATCTCAATTTCTTTACCTAATTAGATTATTTTACTTCCTAGAACAGCTATTTTCCCTTTTAACCTTTTTGAAGTAAAATGTTTTACTAACAAGCAGGGCCACTGAAAAATTGTACCTTCTTGTAGTATGATACTTTATTAACAAGCAGGGCCAGTAGAAAATGTACCGACATTTTTTTTCACTTTCCACAATTGTAATTTCACTGTCCACACAAAATCTGTGGTTTTGCTAACAATTTGTGACATCATATTTTTGACTAAGGATGCTAAATATATTTACTTATTCAAGAAACTCTAACAAAGGATAGGAAATATTTAATAACATTTTGCATTACATGATAAATAAAGACACAGTAAGTCATTTTTCAAATGATTTATTCTTTCCTTGATCATTCAGCCTATGTGCTATATCCTGATCACATGAATACTGAGTTAAAAAAGCAGTCAGAGAACTTTCAGGTTACAAAGTAAATAAAGAAATAAATAATTAAATCACTACATACATAAATAAATTAAATAACAGGTGTGGAAAGTGATGAAGATGTCCCCATTTACAAAGATGAGGCAGTGACTACAAAGTTTGGTTCTGTATGACTGAGATTCCTTGTTACTAATTTATCAACCAAAATGTTTATGTATACAAGAAGATGAAATGACTTGGTTGTTTAAAGCATTGAATATGTCCAAGGAAGTTAAATTCATTAATTGTGTGTAAGTTTAAATGATCTAAGGCTTATAAAATGTAATGAACACATGCCAACTCCCTAACTAGTGCTCATTTTCACAAAGAATGTGTCCTTAACACACGTTAAAGCAATTTATGTTCTTTGTATTTAAGAGGTTTTGGAATTAGAATTTATTGTGAAATGCACTGTTGGAAGGGATGGAGAAGCAATTCACTAATTGATTTAAAAGTTACTTTTTCAGCAAAGAAGACATTAGTAATTAGATTTTCCCATAACCTGTTCAAAATGGAGTATCTGGGTGACTGCCTAATAGGTATGTATGCATGCATGTATACATGTATGTATGCTTGTACACACAACTCTGCTTGTATTATTAAGATACCTTGAATAGGTGCTGTGCAATGCTTAGTCTGCATTGCATTTAAGGGAAAAAAAAACAAAACAAAACAAAATGAAGACACCTTCACATGACAGCACGTCTATCTAATAAACTATTTGACTAATATAATTTGCAGCATGTACTATACAAATTATTAAAGGGCAGTGGGGTTTCACACTAAACCACACAGTAAAGAAACCCCTAACTGTTGCTTTACAAGCTGTCCATCTTAAATTGAAAGACATGTTATTGCCCTTTTGGTTATTGAATCATGACTTACAAATATTTTGAACTGTAGCATCTGTATCAGGTTTATTGATTTGTTTTCCAATTAGTGGTTAAACCACTGCACTTTTTTTTTTTTTAATTTTAACTTTAAGATTCGGTTATAAACTCCACATCATTTTTTTGTGCCATGGTTTGGTCAAAAGGAGAAAAAAAAACAATTCTAGACCATGTTTTATGTGCTTGGAAGAAAAAGGTGAACTCTCTACCCTCAGGATTTAAGAATCAAAAAGATCAACACAGTTAAATGTCCATTTGTTTTATAATTTATTAGAGCACTTTGTAATCATAAACGGAGTCAAAACTCATACAGTAATCACATAATATTATATGCCATGCTTTTTAATTTTAATCTAGCACTTCACCACATGTTGCATATACTGATACTAAACATGTGCATCATAATGATTCCTGCTGCAGTAGCTTTAGCTATATGGGTTATATCCTGCCAAGAATATAACAGACAGCCGGCTTGCAAATCCTCAGAGCACCATCCATACACCCAAACTTTCAGGCAGCTTCAGCTAAGCTGACTAAAAGACAGGTTTGGGTACCAAGCCCTTTAGAGCTTTACTGCTGCTGAAGAGTATGCTCCACTAGGCTTTTGAGGATCAACACTCGGCTTGTACTGTTCCATTACTGGACAGATAAGGTCCCTTTGGGGAAAAAAAAAACTTCCATGTAATAATTTTGTTTATTACTAATTCTCAGAGTTGGATCATGGTCAAATGAGGCCCTAGCCAGGGTAATGGATCAGGGCCCCCCTATGTCCCCCCCCCATGTATTCCCACCCAGCAGCCATTCCAGTGTCACATTACTTGCGTCTCTCCCAAGTTACCATAAAACACTGTTCAAACCTATCAGTGTGCATATTAGTTTCTTATTTACTTATACAATGGTTGCAGATACTTGGATTTAATTTAGAAGTTTTATTTCAAATGTTATAGTGCAAACACTAATCACCATTTGCTAAACAAAACTATGTAGTCTCACAATGAAAACAGACTTAGCATAAGCAACATTAAACTGCTCTGCCCTTGAAACTCACATTCATTGAAACTGCATTGAGACTCACATTCATAGAAAATGCATCTAGCCAGTGGCAGATTAAATGTACCCTTTGGCTGTTTTCAAACCATGGGCCCCCTGATCACATTTTTAGGGCAATGCATGAATGCATGTGTTTTTTTTTATTCACCTTCCAGATTGTATTAAATTATATTCCTTGTTTAATATAGCACCACTCATAGGTTCATAGGTAGGTACTAGGCTATCTGCCCGAAGGCATTTATAAGCCTAGCCAGAATGTGTTGGCTTTCGCCGCCCCCTTAGATTAGTTCCCTGTGCCTCTGTCCAGCAGAGCCACTGAAGTGATCCCCGAGGTAAACTTTCTGTTTCCCATCCACTCATCAAGGTTTCTTTTGAAGAGTGTTAGCGAGGAGCTCTGCCTAATGTAGATTGGGATCTTGTTCCAAAGCATGGGAAGTCTCTGGGACAGGAATCCATCCCTCCAGCATGTCCTATTTATTGTTGTGGTGAGGTTTAGATCCCTAGAGCATGTGGCTCGAGGGGATAAGGTTTTCTTTAGGTGGAGCATGTCCATCAATTCTGGGTTGGACATGGCCTTGTATGTCAGGCAGAGATCACCTCTGAGCAGGCGGTATGCAACCGAGTACAGCTGGAGTTTCTTCAGTTGAGCTGCATAGGGCATCTGTTTGAGGCCAGTGATCCTCTTGGTGAGGTACTTCTGTGGTCTTTCCAGCTGTTGCAGGTGTCTTGTAAGGTACATCCCAAATGGGGCATTGTACTCTATGATGGGTCTGATGAGGGCACAATAACCTCTTTTGATCTGGATGGAAACCCTTTTGTGATTAGGTGGGCCTCATAGAAGGATTTTCTAACCACTTTGGCAATATGATTATCAAAGGAGAGATTACTATCTACTTGGGTCCCCAGATCCCTTATTATGTTTTCCGTATTTAGGGGGACTACACCCTATGTGGTAGTTTGTGGTTACTTTATTTCCAAAGGGAATTACTATGCACTTTTTGGCATTTAGCTTGAGGCCATGATTTTGACACCAGGTATCCGTCTCAGTGAGACCCTTTTGGAGGATGTCTGTGTCAGCCAGTGAGTCAGTTATAGCCCCTAGTTTGCAGTCGTCTGTGAACTTGGTCAGCCATAGTCCTCCTGTGCTTGTCTGTACCTCTGAGAAGTATATGCCGAACAGGAGGGTTCCTAGGACTGAGCCCTGGGGAACACCACTTGTAACCGGTTTAGAGTCAGACCTAGGTCCCACAACTCTCACCATGTGGGTTTTGTCCATGAGCCAATTGGCAACCCATCTTGTGACACAGGGGTTTATGTTCAGGCTGGTGAGCTTGTCTATAATACCAGAATGGAGAATGGTGTCAAAGGCCTTTGCGAGGTCTGGGTAGGCTGTGTGTACCACCTTTCCCTTGTCTATAGCCTTGGTAACTGTCTCAAAGAAGTCCACCAGGTTTAGGAGGCATGATCTGCCCTTAACAAAGCCGAACTGGGTAGGGTCCAGTGTTTGGAGGTTCCCAATGTCTCTGTTAATGAGTTCCATGATGATGTGCTCCATAGCCTTGCAGACCAAGCTAGTCAGGCTTATAGGGAGATAGTTCCCGGGGTCTGTTGTGGCTCCACCTTTGTGGAGCAGAGTAACCATTGTTGTGCACCACTCTATGGATACATAGTCTGTGGAGAGGCTGAGTTTGAACAGTGTGTTTAGGTGAGGGGTTAGTTCATCTTTGAGCTCATGTAGGACGCAGCCTGGGACACTGTCTGGTCCCATTGATGTTGTGTTTTTGGCTTTGGAGAGGGCTATTTTAACCTGAGTGTCTGTGATTTCAGGTGCTCTACATTCTTCTGGTATGGGTACGGGCCCTTTTGGGGGTGAAAGGGGGGTGAGGTTTGCACTGAACCTGTCTGCCAGGATGTTAGCAATATCGGTTGGTTCAGTGTATTTTGTGCCATTCTGCATTAACTCTGGGCAGATCTGAGCATTGCCACTTAGATTCTTGACATAGCTAAAGAATGCCTTGTGGTTATCTTTGGAGTCCTTGGCAAGTTTTCTTTCAAAGCTCACCTTGGACGATTTTATGAGGGATCATAGTTTCTTGCTGATACTGATCAGGGATGTCTTCCCTTCTTGGGATTTTACTCTTTTCTGTACTAGTTTCCTCCTTCTATTGTATAGCTTGTGTATGGCAGGGGTCCACCAGACTGGTTTCCTTTTCTTAGAGGAGTGGGTCTTGGTTCTGCTTGGAATAGCATGATCCATGCATTCTTGTAGGTACCCGTAGAATGCATTAGTAAAGGATTTTGCAGCTTGGACAGCATTATCCTTTAGCATGGGGGTTTTGAAACTATACACCTCCATCTTAAGTAACGTGAAGTTTGCTTTTGAAAAGTTTGTCACGGTGGTTTCCTTGTCCGGGGGTGGGGGCGGAATGTGGATATCCAAAGTGATTTGTTTATGGTCAGATCTAACCAGCGAGGGGTTGACCTCTGGTGTGGAACACCGGTTGCCCATGTTGGTGATGACCAGGTCCAATATGTTGTCACCTCTGGTGGGAGTGTTGATCATTTGTTCCAGGGTGTTTGAGTTTATAAATTCTAGGAAATGTTGGGCAAGGGAGTTAGTACTTGAGTAGTTCTCCCAGTTAACATTTGGGTAGTTGAAATCACCCAATATTAGGGTGTTTGGTTAGACCTTTATGTTACCCAGTGTTTCCAGAAATGCGGAATTGGGGTCCTGGGACATGGTGGGTGATATGTAGCAAGCTACAATTTGAATTGCAGTTATGCCCGTTGTTAGTTGCACATGGATAATCTCTGAGGCATCGTGCTGTGCCACTAACCTGGAGGTGTGGGTATCCTTGATGAATATGGATACTCCCCCGCCTTTTGTATTTCGGTCCAGGTTCTGTGGCCAAACTGTATGGTATAATTTGTAGCCTGGTAGTGCTGGGGTGCTCTCTGGAGCCTTAAACCTGGTTTCTGTTACTGCACATATATCGATTTTCTCCATACTGAGGAGTGCCTTGAGTGCATGCATTTTGAGGTTTAGACTTCTGGCATTGAGTAGTATTACCCTCAGATTTTTGTTACTTGTGCTATTTACGGTGGTGGGTTTGTCTTTTGAGCCTTCCCTAAAAAAGGCACTATGGGGGTGGCAAGAGCCTTGGCCAGTATTCGAAAGCCTAAGGGTGACAGGTACAAGCCGTCTCTAGTGAAGCAGCGTGGCTTGTCGAGCATGTCATCCC
Source organism: Protopterus annectens (assembly GCF_019279795.1). Classification (NCBI taxonomy): domain Eukaryota; kingdom Metazoa; phylum Chordata; order Ceratodontiformes; family Protopteridae; genus Protopterus; species Protopterus annectens. The sequence goes on from NC_056739.1 coordinate 421,747,001, forward strand.
AGGCAGACAGACACTGGATCCCCTTTGAATGACACCAAAAACTTAGCCAATTGTTGAAATTGATAATTTTTTCTTTATACCGTGGTATAATTCTTGGGGAGGGCAGGATGCTACTCAGGATCAGGGTTATACCAGCCTGGTCTACATAATCAGAGAGCTCTTCCATGTCTCTTTTCATGTAGTCCAGGGAGGAATGGCTCAGGTCATTCTCACCAACATGGACAATGACGGAGTCGTATTTGTACTTGTTCTGGAGTGACCTAAGTGCTTGTGTTATGTGGCAGATCCTGGCACCCGACAGGCAGCTAACAGTAACCTTCTCTTTATTCAGCCTAGTGAGTGGGACGTCAGTGTTCCTGACTATAGAGTCACCTATTACTAGTATGTTGGGTATGTTATTTTGCCTTGTGGGCTGTGATTGCGTTGCACACTGGTTTTGTGAAGTATGTGTTTCATGGTTTGTGTTGGGGGGGTGGAGGTTGCTTGGATGTCTGCTTTGGAGGTCTCTTTTGCTTTTGCAGATTTTTATTTAGAGCCTCCGAGTATGTTTTCGTGTATTTATGTGTGTTTTTTGCCGGTGCTGGTTTAATGGGTTTATGTGAGACTGGTGGTGTGATGCCAGTATTTCCCATCTCCTCTTGACTGTCTGATCCAGTCTTGGGTTGAGAGAGCTTAGCCTCCAGTTTGGCTGTATAATTGCATCTCTCGCATGTATTAGTGTTTGGTGGTAGGAGGAGAGGTTTATCTGTGTACATGAGGCAGTTTTAACATTGCCTCAGAATGCCCAGATTCACCAGTTGGACTGGAGAGTATACCTGAAACTGCCCTTTGGACATGCCTGGATAGGTACAGTAAACTGTTTTACTGAATGGCTGGTAAGGTCGAATAGAGAGCCTTGTCCTTCTGTAGTGCTAGGGTCTATACATGCTTGCTATGAGCTTTGAGCAAGTGCCAGGCTGAGAAATGAATGGCTTGAGTGCTTAAGTTGAAAGTTTGTGTAGTTCCAATGGAGAAATTGAAGAGGAGACTTTGTGGAGTCGGGAATAATTATACACTAGCTAACCGGCACTGCCCGGCAAGCAAAACCGGGCAAATGCGGTTTTTATAGCAGGGAAATTAAAGAGATAGAAATTTGCCAAAAATGGCAAATAAACTACTACTTTCTGGGCTGAAACCACTCCTCCAGGGACAGATAGGCTGCTCAAAGCTCCCCTCTCTCACAGGTGAACAGAGAAACTTCCTTCTATCCAAGGAAGGTATGGGCAACACAGAAACTAGTATCACAGCCCTGAATTTAGCACTAACCTGAAAACTGGACTATACTAGCTTAGAAAGGCGGGAAACAAGTTTATATATATATATTTTTTTTTTTCAGAAAATAAAGCAGATTCAATCAAAAAACACTTTAAATGCGCATAAAAAGATGCTTATTGTTATATATCTCAGTTCAGAGTTGTAGAAAATGCCCCTAGTAATAAAGTAGGAAGAAGCACAAATACAGTAAAAGCAGATGAATAAAGTGCAATTTATATATATATATATATATATATATATATATATATATATATATATGTATAAAACAATAGAAAACGAACAATCTGATTTAAACAAGTTATCCAATTAACCAGAAAAAAACTCAAAACTGAGCCCTGTTCCAGCAGTCTTCAATCAGACAAGTTCTAACTGCACACTCCCGCTACTAGGGTGCAGGGGAACCTTCTCCAGAAAAGATGGCCTGGATCAAGTTATACAAACAAAGCTAGATTCAGCAGGCCTGAATCTGGTCCTACGCTACAGCAACAATGTGCACCAATTTCAGAAAGAAACAGTTCTAATAAGCAGGCACAATAAACCTGTGACATTAGGGTATGCTTTAAATTTGTAGTTTTAACATTTTTCCAGTAAGTAGTGAAACAAAATGTATGAATCAGTATTGACAAAACTACCCATTTCAAAAGGCCACTCAAATTGCTGTCATTACAATCCATCAGCATCAGCCAATATGAACAGTTAAAGTCATCTGAATAATTCCATATTAAAGCTAATAAAGAGTTTTCTGCTGGTAAACAACTTTACATTTCAGTGTGTCATCTACAATTTCAATGTCTACTGCCCCTGAAGAATAAATGACCTATATTACATAAACAAAACAATAAATCTACCTGCTGTGGGAAGAGAACCTACAGCCTTCGGCTCTGGAAATAAGTATGCTACTTATTGCACCACAGACACTGAACAATGCAGTCATGAAACTCTATGTATGACAGTGCAATCTTTAGTGATTTAAAAAGACAAATACAAAACAAATGAAGTTAAAGGAGTATGGCAGTTAGTGAAAAGGTTTAATGTACTTGCTTACTAATAATTAAGAAAAGGGTTTGACTCTGAGCAAAGTCTCTTCACTAGACAGTGCCCCTAACTGAGGCATTATATGCAAACACATGCACACACACAGCTTCCTTACTTCAGTCCCTCTGGGCTTAGATCAGCTCTGTGATGGCTTACTTTTCTTAACCCTGATGTTGGATACAAATCCCAATTTTCCTATGCTTGCTTCTTTGTCCCTCAGTTGTAATACTTAAACTCTCCCAGACAGTTCTTCTAATGAGGCATGCGTTACACAAGCTTGTCTAGGACATTCTACATCCTAATGCTAAGGATTCTGTGTTTGCTGTGCATGTTGCTGTCTCTTGAAAGGTTCCAATACTGGTTAGTTTTCAGAAGGCAAGTTTTTTTTTTTTTTTTTTTTTTTTTTTTTGCAGGAGATTTAAGCCAGGGTCCCCTATTCAACACAGGCCCTAGGCATCTATCTAAGTTGCCTAGTGCTGGCTCTGGCTCTGCTGATACTTTCCTCTTTAGGCAGATTAATTTAAAGCTAGGGGCTTGTGTTTTAATGGATTGTCATGAGACTATACTGTACTTTTCAATGGGAGTCTTCTTTTTTTTCCTGTTACTTAAAAAATTATTTAAAGTAACAAAAAAAAAACACAATTTTTTTTCCAGGGGAGAAATTGCATTTATTATACTTTGTGAGGCTGGCAAGGTGTTTTAAAGTGCTTTATATTGTGGTTTGGTGTGAAAGAATTGACTTTTAAAGACTTATTTTTACCAGCCTTTGATAATTCTTTCTCCTAGGAAAGACACTTCATTTTTGTCTTGACTATGGAACAGTCTTTTGGTCCCATGGTTAGTCCGTCCATGGTTAGTCCGTCTTTCAGCACAAAAAGACAAAGACAAGCTAACAACCTTTGCAATCATAGCAGCTAAGCAATTTGCTGTGATTCAGCTGTGGCCATTAGTTTTACGTTAGACGGAATTGCCACTATGGACCAGGGGTTAGCCACATCCTATGCAGTTGTTGAAGTCCCTTCAGTAGGCAAGGGAGAGCTACTCTCATTGTGAAAGGGAATAGGGAGGCTTCCCTGTTTTGTCAGAATGTTGTGCCAATCTATGGGGAGCAGCTATTTCTATTAATACTGTTGGTCCTATTTTTCCTATCAAAAATAAACAGAAAACTCTCTCTCCTATCTACTCCTCCTCAAATTTCCTTAGACAGGAGTAGTTTACTGGTCTGGCTAATGCTCCAGGTTTAATTCAGGTTATTGATCATTTCTGTAAATAATTTCTGGGTAAAGAAAGAAAGATAGCTCATTTCCTGAAGAGATTCGGGATTCTTAATCTGGACAGAAGGATGAAGGGACAGATATAGGGTTTTCTCTTCAGATTTTTGATTCAGACATATAAGAAAGCATAATTTCTGACTCTCCCTGTGGGAGGTTCTCTTACTCTGAGACTGTTTCTAGAATGTGCCAGTTTTCAGTGTGAGAACACAGAAGTTTCTCAGTCCCTCAGAAAATACTATGAGGTGTTGCAGAAGCAATTCCCAGAAGCCTGCATTTTTTTTAAAGTCAGCCAGCTGCAGATAACAAGGCAGAGAGGATGTGTAAATAGCAGTGTCAGTGGTGCGACAGGTATTGCACTTGCCTTTAGTGCAGAAACTGTGGGTTCTGTTCATACACCAGGTATATCAATTGCTGACACTACAGTGCAGTATAAGGGGGTGCTGCATTCCTAAGTACATCTTTTGGATGAGATGTTAAACTGGGGCCTCATCTGCTTGAGTTGGTAGTAGCTCAGGTGGTTGCAAAGGATCCCACAGCACCTATCAAAAAGAGTATGGAAAATTCCCTGCTGCCCTACCCAAATTTCCCCTAGTTGTATAAATACCACAGTGGGTTTCCCCTGAAAAGAGGCTACTAGCCTAGTGGGACTAACCCGGTTAACAATGGAAAAATAAATAAATTAAACTTCCTCACTCGTTTAAGCTTTTATATACTCTTCCCAAACCTGATCCAGCAACTATAGCTTTAGCTAATCCTTCTGCTGCTAAACATCCAAATGGTTGTCTAAGGCCTTGGCTTCATCTGTGGCTTTTGGAAAGGGTAATATTATACAAGTATTCTAGAACCAGTAACATGGCCCTCTGTACATGTGTTTACAAAGCATTACAAGCTGATTTTTTTCTCTAGGTCTAGATCAGGCTTTGTTAGGACCATTCTCCAGGGACTCCAGAACCCTTCCCCTTCCATCTCTCAAATGTTGTAAGCTAAGGTAATCCACCCGTATAACTTAAGCTACTGCAGCAGTGATCAATATGTAGAGCATAATACAGATGTGTAAGTAAACTTACCATAACAGTAGATGTTTGAATGATCACTGCTGCAGCAGCCACTCCCTCCCTCCCTCCTTCCACCCCCCCCCCCCCAGTTTTTGGTGCGTTTATGCTACGCTCTGAATACTTATTTTTTTGTTGTTCTTAGCATTGTTTTAGTTGTGACAGAAAACTAAGAAACAATACTCAAAATTGGTCTGAGCTTATTCAAAATGGTATCAACTTCTCAGATCTGGTGGATATCACTAATATACTGGCTAATAAATTTATTGCTGACTTCACCCTGAGAAATATAGTCCAAACCTTTCTATTCCTATGGAATCATGTCACCAATCATCACAAGAGAGCATATATACAGAAGATACTCTCCAAAACAAAGAATACCTCATCCATGGAGCCTGACAACATTCCAGGCTGCCTAATTAATTACACTAAGCAAGCATTGTTGTACCCACTCCTAAAATTCTGCAGCCTAATACTATCAACTGGCTTTATCCCACTTGAGTGATGCATGGCTGTTGAAGTGACACTTCATAAGGATGCTCCCACCTTAGACCCTATGAATTACATACCCATCAGCCTAACAAGTTTTATATCCAAAACCATGGAATATATCACTGTGGACCTAATTAACTATGATATCAAAAAACTTATCAGACTTGAACTCCAGCTGTTTGGCTTTGTCAAGGGTAGGTCCTGTGTAATGAATCCTGTAAACGTCTTCAAGAGGGTAACCCAGGATGCTGAATGAGGACAAGTTGCCCATACAGTGTTATTTGACCTTACCAAAACATTTGATACCACACCAGAAATATTAAATACAGTAAACAAATTGAATGAATTCCAAACTGACCCATATGTAGTCAGGTGGATAGCCAACTGGCTTAGAGACAGCACACACACACACATACACACACACACACACACACACACACACACACACACACACACACACACACACACACTGTGAGAGTGGTGGGGGAGGAAGTATCCTCTGAGAAAATTAAAGTGGCCAGTGGAGTCCCACAGGGATCAGTTCTGCGATGTCTGCTGTTTAGTATCTATCTCTCTAATCTCTAGTTATCAAATGAAGGTTTCTGCTTAACAAAGTTTTGGGATGACTGTAAATTAGTAGTCATTGTGACATGCATGCACTCCGGCAGGAGCTTGTACTTGTACTTGTCAATAGTCAGTGAACTGAAAATGGGCTCAAGCACAATACTAAAATGTGCAATACTGTAGCACTTGGTAAGCACCCCTAGCTCCAAAATGCAACATAGGTAACATACCACTTCAAAACAAAAATGTTATGAGAGTCCTGGGTACATCACTGAAGAGCTTCCTTACATTTAACCACAAAAATTGCAATAGTAGTTAGGAAATCCTTTTACCTTACATAACTCATAGCTGTAGGTATATCTTCCAGATCTAAAGAAGTCCTGACCTCCTTGTACTCTGCACAGATTAGACCTGTCAATGAATACAACACCCTCTTTGAAATATACCTCACTAAACATATGAAGTAATTGGAAAGAACCAAGAGGTTTGTAATTAAAAAGATCAGGGTCTTAAAAGACTTTTAACTGTAACTGTAAAGTGTTCATTAATAATATTGTGTCTGTATCTAAAGGTAACATACCTTAGAAATTACACCTGTTATCTAGCATGAAACATAACTGTAAATTGTTCTTCCATCTAAACTTTGTAACATTGTGCTTTTCTTCCCAGGTCTCCACTGAAAATGGGCTTCCTGAGCCCAGTGGACATCCCCGGTCATCAAACTAGAAATAAATAAATAAATAAATTTTACTACCAGGAAAGATGGGAAGCTTTGTCCCTAAGCTTGGTTTCATACAAACTCCTTAGGGATGATGTGTCTTAATTATAGGGCTATATGGGATCCAGTAGTCCAGGAACCCATACCTCAATAAATCAAACAGTCCAACATCCTTGAACCTAAAAAGTTTTAACTCTGGTAATTTGCTGGAGTAGGTAGAAGGATTTTCTAATGACAATATATATCTGATGATCAACTAGTTCTTTATGTGCAACAGTACCTTTGTATCTAACAATGTGGAGAGAAGGTACAATTTATGTGGTATAGGTACATGGGTGCTCATGTTATCCAAATGACATGATATGTTAGCATTTAGCTTTAGACAACTATCCTGGCACCATTACTCTGAACATGTCATTCCCTCTGGGATTCCTCTGATGATTTGATAGTGTTTGCAAACCTGGTCAGCCAAAACCCCCCGACATCAAAATTGACATCAGAGAAGCAAATACCAAATAGGAGTGGTCCTAATATCATGCACTGAGCGGGGGCACTCATAATGAGCCATTTAAAGGACATTGTCCCAAATCTTAACTGACTGTGCTGAGCCGGTGAGCCAAATTGCTAACCAAAAGGTTGTGAACTGTCAATTATGCCTGAGTCTGGAATGGTATCTAAGGTCTTGGCCAGTTCAAAGTAAGCAGCAGGTACTAACCTGTCATTATACAACGCCTCAGTGACTGTTTCAAAGAAATAATAACAGGCAGGCTTTCCTATCACAAACCAAAACTGGTTTGGATTGAGGGATTGTAAACTGGCAATATCTGCTTAGGAATTTCAGAGTGATGAGGTCCATTAACTTACAGATGAGGCTGGTAAGGCTTATTGGTCTATAGGTATTGGATCAATGATGGGCCACCCCACTGGAGGGGGGGGGGTTCACAGCTATTCTCCTACAACTATTACAAATAGTAGCAGTGTGATATTTATTACTATGTGAGGCAGCTCATTTTACATGGGCTGTATTTTATGTTGTCAAACCTACAGGCAAGTTAACACAACATATTTAAGGCCATGTTTATATTACAAAGTATAAGGAAGATTATATATAGATACATTCAGTGAAATGCAATAATTTAAAATATGTGTGTGTGTGTGTGTGTCACTGTGTTGGAGAAAATTTATCCAAATATAGTTTAAATTGGAGTTTATTAAAAGCCAGATATCTGAAATATAAGTTGATTGTTGGTGTTTCAACTGACTGCAGGTTTGCTTATTAATTTGTTAATGTATGCATGCATGTATGAATGTATTTATGTATGTAAACATTTATTCCTGTTTATTGATCCATGCAAGCCATTTTCAAGCTGCTCCCAAGAAAGCAGTTAAAGTACAAATGCAATAAAAATAGAATATGTTCAATCCAATAAACTACAGAAGGTAATAAATAGAAACAGAGAGACTCAAAATAATATAATTAGCTAATTATTAGTTTATGCTTTTTTGCTTTGTTTATTGAAAAAAGCCAACTCAACCTACTGAAAAGGTTTCTTTTCAGTGGTGGCTGTGACTTCCCCACTCTGGGCCAGTAATCAAGGAGTCTGAATCCTCACCAATGCCACTGGAGAGGGACATTCACTTGGAACAAAAATGGATACACACAGTATTTCAGATGCAGCTCTCTGCATCAAGTACAATTTCCCCTTAAGAGCATACAGGCAGCACACTCAGTCCAGGGTCTGGATTTCTCTGTCTCCCTCCAGGTCCCCAGTAAGACTCCCCACTGGTACAGCTATAGCGGTGAGTCCTCCGCCAAGTGTCCAAGCCAAATCTTCCATCACCCTCTCTGTGAAACAAATGCTTTGTGTCCCTGCTCCAAGGAGCTGACACACTTTGAGATTTGATTTTCTCACACACACACACACACACACACACACACACACACACACACACACACACACACACACACACACACACACACACACACATGCACACACACATGGGAAAGGCTGGCACAGATTTACTAGCTATGCCCCCTTCTGCCCAGACTATAAGGTAGTTACACTGTCACCAGACCCCCCCCAAAGCCAGCAACTCTAATGCTCTTGCAAGAGTACCAAATTATACTGAGTGAAATTAATATTAATACAAATGGTAGTTTGACCAACAGCAAGGTTTTCAGGAACAGAGATGTCACCAAATATATATATAAATATTTATATATATATATATATATATATATATATATATATATATATATATATATAAGTACTCTCAGAGATTAAAATAGTCTCTGAAAGACCAGTTGCCATGAAATGTTTAAATATATTTAATAATAAATAATCAAAATAACATGAAAATACTAAATATTTATTTACAATAAATACCAGAGTTTCAATCACAGGAAATATTAAAAATAACACAGTTGGACAGGTTCACACAGTTACAGAAAACAATACTTAACTAATCTCACTATATTTTCCTGACTGATCTAAAGAGTTAGTATTCCCTGGTTTCTTACTAGAGCAAGGCAAGATGAAGTAGGTGAGATATCCTTCTTTTTCAGGCTACAAAAACAGAGTGCCCTGAGACTTCAGTCTCAGCTAGTATTAAAACATTATTTTAGTGATGGATTAACGAATGGCATCACATACATCTTGCCATCTGACTTCTGGTTCCCATGCAACCTCCCCTTGGCTAGAAGCTGTCAGGATTTAGCACATAGGTGTCAATAATATACACACATAGCCTTGCTAAGATCTGCTGCAGCTCCTGGAAGTCATAAAACAATTTCAAATCTCTACCCTTCCAGAGTAGCAATTAGTTCACCCCAATGTCAATGCAGGAAGCTTTCAAGTGCAGATCTTTTGTCTCTGTCTGCATTGAGTACTGTAAGATACAATCTTTATGGCCTTAATTAAGTAATTTAATCTCTTACTATTTTCCAAAGTCAGATAGATTGAGATTAATCTCTTCTCTTCCATGTACCCTCTGTTATAATGTGTATATTTCAACAGTTACAATAACACATGTACATTTCTTCCTCTGTCCAGCAGGACACACTGTTGATACATTTTTAACACAAGCAACTTTACAAATACATTTTCAACACACACATCTGTATAAGTCAGTTTGATATATGATGGACATGTAGCAAAATTTCAGCTAGCTGTGCTGGCATATGTTACACAAACTGCGCTACTTCTTCTGGCATAGCTGGCAATACCTCACATCATCACAGTGGCCTAGGGGGAAAATCTCCAGTTAAGACTACAAATAAAATAGGATAACACATTTAGTTGGAAGCACTGCCATATTATTTGCGATACAGAATACAGTTACAACTTTTTTTTCAAACAAAAATGCAATTTCATTGCTGTAACAAGATAGTTTACGACTGCAATACATCAACATGGTAATGTAGGAAATATTCTGATATTTATTAAATGTAGTTTAAGAGAGATGCTGGAGAGAAATATAATGTGTGGAGTCAGACATACATGTAACAGAGCTATGTGACTAAAAGGGCCAAAAACTGAGGGAGGTTGGTGTAATGTTTATGATAGTTGCCTTACAGATACAAGATGCAGGGTTGATGCTCACATGGGTTAATTGGCTAGACTTAAAATGGCGCACAAGGGCAGTTAGTCTAGTACTAACTTATGAACCTTAAGCAGAGGGAGGTTGGCATAACAGTTAAGGTATTTGCCTTACAGACACAAGGTCCAGGGTTTGATTCTCACATGGGTTAATCGGCTATGCTTAAAATGGCTCACAATGGTAGTTAGCCTAGTATGAATTTATGTGATTAAATCTGAGCTAAAGTTCTGAAGAATGCTAAACCCTTTTCTCAAGCTCTTTACTGTATAACACTATAAAGAAGAGCTGCATATACTAAGCAGGTTTGTGAGTAATGCATTTAACTTTCTAGTCACACCAAATAGCTGTTTACAACGCCTGAGCTCACCAGTCATATCACTAACTCTAGTGATACCCCTTCCTTCTCTTTGCATCTGCTTTTGAGAATATGTAAGGATGAGGGCTGTATCTATGTTTATTCACACATCTGTTTCACCAAGTACTATTCTGGTGACATTGGCTTTCATGGCTAATGTGACCACATTTTTTGAGACAGCTTCATGTGGTCAGATACAGCATGTCGCAGTCCCAGCATTCCTTACATAAGAGGTATGAAAAACTGTAATTGTTATATGACTGAAAACATTTTAACTAGAAAAGATATTCATAATTAAAAAAATACCTTCATGCACAATCATATGGAAGTCACTACATGATTTAAGGAAGTCATTACATGATTAATGGAAGTCACTAAATGATTTAAGGAGGTCACTACATGATTTAAGGAAATCACTGCACTATTTATGGATTTAAGGAAGAAGTAACTACATGATTTAAGGAAGTCACTACATGATTTATGGATGTCACTACATGATTTAAGAAAGTCACTACATGATTTATGGAACTGTCACTACATGATTTAAGGAATTCATTACATGATTTATGAAGTCATTACATGATTTATGGAAGTCATTACATGATTTAAGGAAGTCACTGCATGATTTATGGAAGTCACTACATGATCTAAGGAAGTCACTACATTATTTGTGGAAGTCACTACATTATTTATGGAAGTCACTACATTATTTATGGAAGTCACTACATGATTTAAGCTCAGCAAAAAAATTCTCAAAAGATGCATATACTGAAGATACTGAGCTTAGTTATATAAGCATATAAGTAAAATAATTCCTCTTCTTGTGTATAGCTAACATTTTTATCATACAGTCACAACTTTTCCCCATGATTTGTTGTTAAAAGAATTAAAACAATTGAAAGATATGTGGGTAACCTTCAGCTTTATGTGACTCTTTACTGTCTAAGTGAATTGCTTAAAATTAAACTATCTTCATCTTAAAGTCTATAAGATAAAACATTATTTCTGCTTTTCTGTAGATGGTTAGAATCACTGATTTCCAAAGACACAAAATGATTACTTATGCTTGAAAAATAATTCTGCATATTTTCTGTTGTCTAATTCACCTACACTTGACATAAAGATGAATAGACAAATCCAGTGAATGTGAAGAAAAATCTTGCTGTATTAAACTTAAATGTTTTTATACAACCTTCATCACTGAGCTCATTTTCATACAGTACTCTTCTTATGCAGTTACTGGTTGTTCAAATTACACAATTTCTTTTTCAGCATTTGTAAGTACATTAGTAATGACTTTTGTTATCTATATATTATTGTGAATTGTGCATAAGTATTAAAACATAACTATGTATGTCTGCTAATGGACACTCAGGAAAGTGGCAAACTGTTCTCTAAATGGCAACATTTACAAAATGAGTATATGTCTTTACAGTACATCCATGGAAAGAAAAAAGTCTATGTTTTCTCTGAGATATTAGCAAAATTAAATTTGTATTTGCAAATGTGAAATATGATAATCGCTACTTAATTTATTGTTGCTTAAAATGTATGTCCTACTCATGTAACCATATCTGAAGAAGTTTCTCCAGACACCTGAGAAAGATTTTGTTGTAATAAATTCCCAATAATCTTCTGAACAGTATTCACACTTGTAGAGTCAGAATACTAAAATGTGGAATACATGTTAGGTGTAACTTTTAATGCCCTGACTTAACGTAATGACCAGCTAGTTTGCTTATTGGAATCTGTTTACTGATTACAGCAGTTTTATTTATCTTGGGCTTTAGAACAGCATTTGTTCCAAAAATCTACTTAGTTTTCTGATTAAACCATTTTCAAGACCATAGAATCTGTCTTTTACTTAAATGGTGCCTTGACTTCTGTATTTTTGGAGATACTCTGACACATTTTTAAATAAGTTCAGTTGCCCAAGCATATTTATTCTGTCTCTCAAGTTTATAGCCCAGACAGGAGGATTAACAATAGAAACATCAAAAATATGTAGCAAAAATATTTGGGTTTGAGAGAGAACTCACAATTTCACTTATCACTAGGAATTTAATATCTTGATTAATGGCCAGTTGTTGAAATATAGAAGAGTGCTGGATACAAAATGCTGAAGAGTTCATGTGCTTTTCTGCTGTAACAAAAGTTTTAAACTAGTGTTATACATTTTTGGCTAATTTTATAGATTCTCCATTTTTTGTTTGTTTCAGGAGCTCTCTGTGTTTCCAACAACATTAATGTGGCTTTACTTTTTGTGGACCTGGTCATCTTAAATAAAGGGTTTAACTAATGTAACAGGTTTATTTACTGAAGTAAAAAAACAATAGCAATTGGGTTATGGCATCTTTTTTGTGTTAAGATTTGTCTATCTTTATGCCCATTTGAGGATTTTGTTTGGTTGTATCAAACTATGGATAGATCTTGCAGAAAACATATTTCTTTCTTTCTTTATTCTGGATACCTTATTTGCAGTAGTCAAAATGTGAGTTTATACTCAAAAAAGTTGATAAAAGTGCTTAGTAATTATAATTAAATTGTGTTTTTATTGTACCTACTTTGCCATGTTTGCTGTCTCTTGGTGGATTTTTCCTCTTTATACTCAAAAGTGGGTACTTAAGTATTATAACAACCAGATTCTGATTGACTCACTGTGGATATATATTCTGGCCGACTTTCAAGCTATCATTTTGTTTGCGTAAAAAACTCTACCTGTTTTATGATAAAATTTTTACAGCACAAATTAAATTACAAGGTCTGATGAGAAATGATGGAAATAATCAGTTGACTGTTTCTTCTTCAGTGATGTAAGTGTTACAGCGATCGCTGTCAAAATAGACTGAAAGCAATGTTTTCTCTTTACACCTCCAGTCTTACCTAGCAGAATACTTATACTATGAAGCTCAAGCCGCAAAGAGAAAAACCCGTTTTGAATCTATATTCACAGTGATCGCTGTGAGATTTCCACCACAGAAGTAGCAGTCAACCGTTTCCCAAGCCCTAACAGCATGCAAAGTCTCTAACTGCAGGGAGCAGATGAATAAGGTCAGCAGCCATTCCACTCCAATGTCATGAGCGCAAGGCTTGCACCCAAACTAAACTGCTTAGAAACTAATTCACCTTTAAACAGTATGCAATATATGATCAAACTAATTCAATGTAACTGGTACGCCACAGGAATGAGGCAAAAGGATGTGTTTTTAAACAACAAAGCCTGTTATGATCAACGAACATGCTACTGTCAAGCCTCCAGGCACCTGTACTACGTCAGAAGAGGTAAACCAAAAATCAGTCAGACCTCCATGCTGAAATGTGGTACTTCCACTAGTTTCCATAAACCATTTACATCCGACTCACAATGAAAAAGTCTATTCATTTTACTTACTGTCACTGTTCAACCATATGTACCATACAGAACTTCAGATTAAGTAGTTCGCAATCTAGTTGCAATAATACGTAAGTACCCAAAAGTGTTCTTCAAAAATGTCAGATTTTCAGCTAACCAGATTTGAGGAGTACTTTTTTAAATGAAGCATATGTGTAGGGCACTGTTTATATAAAATTCCAACAGAAACCCTTTGAAAGTACACTGTATGTGTTTATCTCCTACCCTGTCCACATCAAAGTTGTTTTTTGTTATATAGCATGTGTATGTTTCCGGGTATGATTCCATATAATGCACACAGACACACTCAAGAATAACCGGTTAGATGCCAATCATCTAATACCCCAGATGTAGTTACATTATTTTGTAGCTCACCTACAGCTATTTTATTTCATTTATATGTATGAAGATAGGAGATTTAGTGTCCTTGCCTGGGTCAAAGTGCTGTCTACTCAGAAATCTTGCTAACATGGTGGAGCCTGGCTACACCCATGGTGTTTTCTTCATACAGAGTTGCACAATGGGGTATTCTATGAACTATATAATTGCTCTTTCATTATTAATTTGCATCATTTATGTATGTATGAGGATTATTCAGTGAGTAGTGCAATTTTGAATCTTACCTCAGGTCATAAAGATGAGAATACCAGACTTTCTACTTGGAAAAGCACTTTGGAATGCAGTGCATCATAATATGAACATAAAAAAAGCAAAATTCTACTGTCTTCAAAAGGCCTTATACTGCAGATACATAATGGGTAGTTTTCAATGCCCTTAGAAATGTGGCTCACATGAAATGGCCTAGAAGTATGCACGTTATTTTAATTCTTCAGAGAAGACTAGCTGTGTCAGACACATTAGTCTTCAAATCTTTTTCAGATGTAGAATATATGTACTGAGATTGCTGCAATAAAACCCCATACTAGTGTTTTGTACAATGAAGCTGTTGTTGTTTTGGGGGGAAATGGCATGTTAAATCAGCTGCTTCTTGACCTCACTGAGAACAAAAGAACCGGCTTTGGGCAATTCATTTTAAGCATGAAATATGATGAATATACAATACAGTGCCAAAGCCAAATAAAGAAAATGGAAGCAGACAGCAGATCAACAGGAATTAATATTAGGAGCTGGAAAGGAGTGCCTAATAAAGTTTAAATCTCTGATTTTATATTTACTCTCTTTTAAAGTATTTCTTTTTTTTTCTCTTCGACCTTTAAACTCCCAGAATATTGTACACATATATTTTGGCAAATGGAAAGCAGTCTATTATTCCTTTCAAGTACAGCAGTATGCCATGGACTCCTAATTTAAAACTGGTAGGGGAATTACGTTTTCCAGAGATGTACTGCCAAGTGTCTCAAAACAGGCCTCTTGGGTATAGGAACTGGCTCTCAGAATCTCATTTCCCACTGCTAAAATGAGGAACAAATTTAACAGCTGGCTTACAGTATCTGTGGGATCTCCCCTTGGTACAACACCATTTTATGCTTCTTGACAAAACATTTACAAAGAGGAGTGAAAATGGTACAGCTATATCACTCCATGCTAACCCCTTTCATGTCACCTTGGTAATCAAAATGCTAAGGCAGAAGGTGATTGGCTGAAACTGCAATAATGTAACAACAACCCTGTGCAAGTTCTGCTTCTGGCCTGCTGATATGCTGTTGCTGTGAGGCCAAATCTTCTTGTCAGCTTATTAAAGTGTAGCCCTGACTCTCTGGGTGAGAGGGACTTTGTTTACTAATGACTAAGTAGGCAAATGGAGGCCATGAGGGCAATTTTAACAAAAGCAAAACTCTGAAACACTAATTCCTGGGCTCTACATAACTCTTTTTATTCCACTAGGTAGCACCCTTATGTTTCTACTGTAGTTTTAGCATATATTTTAAATGAACCTGAATGTCTCTTTCCATGCAACTGAAAGTACATTTTTGGCAATGACATAACTGTAGAAGGAAGGAAGAGAAAGGGAAATTAGGACTGTTATTTAGTACAGAGAAAATATGCGTCACCTTTTTTTTTTTTTTGGGACAGAATGAAGGAAAATTTAAAGCACGGGCAGTGCAGTGACTAGAATATATGTTGACTGTCAAACTATCATAGCTTCAAATCTATTGAGAAGACAGATTGTTATCTGAGGATATTTTTTTTTGCTCTTGCATTAGTACATTGCAAGCAGTTGGTACTCTGTAAAATGAAAGGCTTTATTTATACATAGTTAGTTTTAATGAATTTAAAGTACAATAACAACACAAATGGAAAACATACTACAGTTTCTACAATTAAAATGTAGAAAGTAAACACTAAAAATCATATGGAATATAGATGATAAATCTCAGGCTATGTGTGAATCTGGGCTAGGGTCAAAAGTAAAGAACCAAGATTTTCAAGTGGTAGAAAATGTGCAGCAATTATATTTAAAAACTGCAGAAAGTGTATATCTCATGTGTTTCAGGAGTGTTAATGGCTAGGAGTTGCTAATACTGAACAGATTACTTTCTACATGTTTTCTTTTTTTTTTTTTTTTTGGAGGGGGAGGCAATAATGGAGTATCCTGTATGGCAGTACGCACCACTGCCCTCAAAATACTGGACATCAATGCTTTGTTCTCGAAGACAAGGTAGGAAGATGAAAGACTTGGTCTCTAATAGACAACATTCTGTGCTGCTACGCTCCAGTAAATGATCTCGCCTTCCTGGACTCATTGCCTCTCAGTCATCACCCTCTTCATCCTTCAGCTGAGTAAATATTTGTAAGGAAACACCAAACAGAGTTTTTTTTTTTTTTTTTTTTTTAGCATGACTGGGAGGGGAGGCAAGGACATGGTCATGTCAGTGATCTTCCCTAGGATAAGATGCAACTGGGTCAGAAGTCCAAGAGATTGCAGAATGAATGGATACCTAAACAAGTAAACTGCATTAAATGAAGGAAATACAGTTATCAAAAAGAAACCCCGCCCCCAAAAGAGGTGGGTCATACAAACCATATATGTAGAACATGGCTGCACAGAAGAAATATAGGACATGAAATGATCTTTGTTGTGTGAAAACAAATTATTAGCTGAGGGACACCACCTGAGTGCAATAATACTGCACAAATCAGAATTTCTACTATTTAACCAGAAGAGTCAGAGTAATGCAGCATGCAGTAACAGTTGGGCATTGTACTGTAATATTATTTATGCTTGCCACAAACAGCAGCACAGTACAGACAGAAAATTTAAAAACTATATATATATATATATATATATATATATATATATATATATATATATATATATATATATATATATATATATATATATATATATATATATATATATATATATATATATATATATATATATATATATATATATATATATATATATATATATATATATATATATATATATATATATATATATATATATATATATATATGTATATATATACAAATATATATATATATATATATATATATATATATATATATATATATATATATATACATGTGTGTGTGTGTGTATGTGTGTGTTTGTGTGAGTATGTGTAGGATATATTACAAGTGCACATTAGGTTCATATGATCATAAGTACTTACTTGCATACAGATCAGAAGATCATTGAGAAGCCTAACCCAATTTTCCCATTTTCTTCAAAGCAGTGTCTGGTTAAATAACTTGGTCAAGGTCACAAAGTAGCCAAATGGAATCTGAGAGAATCAAACCTTGGATCACAGGAAGCAGCTCATTAACAGCTCATAGCTTTAATCCTCCTTTTGAACTAACTGACAGACTAGTTTTAACCCTCTGCACTAACTGCAAGATGTGCAACTCACCTGTTTACTGCCACTTTCTTGAACAGACAAGTACCCAAACTCCCACTAGCTAGATCCTGCTACATGCATACATACTTCTGCACAGAACTTGAAGTTCAATCTGATCCTCATCTCTAATCCTAGACCTCGCCCCCTAACCTTAATCTTAAACCTTGATCATAAACCTGAACTTCCTAATGTTATAAAACCCAAACCTTAAACTTCACCATCTATGCCTAAAAGTCCCAGGCATTTCCTAACCCTAATACCTGCTTCCTAACCATAAAACCCTCAGCCACTCTCAAAATCTAAACCCAAACCTTACCACTACTCTCTAACCCTAAATCTTCCAGTGATTCCTTAAATCACATCACATCTTTGCGTCTTCTAACCATCACCCTAAATCTTCCGGTAGTCCTGTAAACTTAAGTGCTACATTCCTACATGCATTGACTATTTCCATGGGTGTTGTGCTTACCATTCCATCCCTATGGCTGTTGCACTTACCACTCCATCCGCATGGCTGTTGCACTTACCATTCCATCCCTATGTCTGTTGCACTTACCACTCCATCCCCATGGCTGTTGCACTACCCAATCCATCTTCATGGCTGTTACACTTTCCACTCTGTCCTCATGGCTGTTACACTTAGCATGCCATCCCCATGCAGTTGCACTTACCACTCCATCTCCATGGCTGTTGTACTAACCACACCATCTCCACGGCTGTTGCACTTAGCACTCCATCCCCATGGCTGTTACACTTACCACTTTGTCCCCATTGCTGTTGCACTTACCACTCCCTTCTCATCATGACTGTTGCATTTACCACACCATCCCCACAGCTGTTCCACTATCTACTCCATCCCCATGTCTGTTGCACTTCCTACTTCATCCCCATGGCTGTTGCACTTCCCACTCAATACCCATGGCTGTTGCACTTACCACTCTGTCCCCATTGCTGTTGCACTAACCACTCCATTCCCATATTGGCTGTTGCATTTACCACTCCATCCCCATGGCTGCAGCACTTCCTACTTCATCCCCATGGCTGTTGCACTTCCCAGTCCATACCCATGGCTGTTACACTTCCCACTCCATCCCCATGGCTGTTACACTTACCATTCTGTCCCTATGGCTGTTGCACTTACTACTCCATCCCCATGGCTGTTGCACTTCCCACTCCATCCCCATGGCTGTTACACTTACCACTCTATTCTCATGGCTGTTACACTTACCACTCCATCCCCATGGCTGTTGCACTTCCCACTCCATCCCCACGGATGTTGCACTTACCACTCCATCCCCATGGCGTTAAACTTACCACTCTGTCCCCATGGCTGTTGCACTTCCCAGTCCATAGCCATGGCTGTTACACTTCCTATTCCATCCCCATGGCTGTTACACTTACCATTCTGTCTCTATGGCTGTTGCACTTACTACTCCATCCCCATGGCCGTTGCACTTCCCACTCCATCCCCATGGCTGTTACACTTACCACTCTATTCTCATGGCTGTTACACTTACCACTCCATCCCCATGGCTGTTGCACTTCCCACTCCATCCCCACGGCTGTTGCACTAACCACTCCATCCCCATGGCTGTTGCACTTCCCACTCCACCCCCACGGCTGTTGCACTAACCACTCCATCCCCATGGCTGTTGCACTTTCCACTCCATTGCCATGGCTATTACACTTACCACTCCATCCCCACAGCTGTTGCACTTCCCAATCCATCCCCATGGCTGTTGCACTTCCCACTCCATCCCATGGCTGTTACACTTACTACTCTGTCCCCATGGCTGTTGCACTTACTACTCCATCCCCACGGATGTTGCACTTCCCACTCCATCCCCACGGCTGGTGCACTAACCACTCCATCCCCATGGCTGTTGCACTTTTCA
This sequence comes from Protopterus annectens, assembly GCF_019279795.1. Taxonomy (NCBI): domain Eukaryota; kingdom Metazoa; phylum Chordata; order Ceratodontiformes; family Protopteridae; genus Protopterus; species Protopterus annectens. Next base: position 421,766,497 of record NC_056739.1, read on the forward strand.
CTCCATCCCCATGGCTGTTACACTTACCACTCCATCCCCACAGCTGTTGCACTTCCCACTCCATCCCTATGACTGTTACACTTCCCACTCCATCCCCATGGCTGTTACACTTACCACTCCATCCTCATTGCTGTTGCATTTATCACTCCATTCCAGTCATGGCTGTTGCATTTACCACTCTATCCCCATGGCTGGTACACTTACCAGTCTGTCCCCATGGCTGTTGCACTTCCCACTCCATCCCCATGGCTGTTACACTTACCACTCTGTCCCCATGGCTGTTGCACTTACCACTCCATCCCCACAGCTGTTGCACTTCCCACTCCATCCCCATGGCTGTTGCACTTACCACTCTGTTCCCATGGCTATTACACTTACCACGCCATCCCCACGGATGTTGCACTTCCCACTCTATCTCCACGGCTGTTGCACCAACCACTCCATCCCCATGGCTGTTGCACTTCCCACTCCATCCCCATGGCTGTTACACTTCCCACTCCATCCCTATGGCTGTTGCATTTATCACTCCATTTTAGTCATGGCTGTTGCAATTACCACTCCATCCCCATGGCTGTTGCACTTCCCACTCCATCCCCATGGCTGTTACACTTACCACTCTGTCTCCATGGCTGTTGCACTTACCTCTCCATCCCCATGGATGTTGCACTTACCACTCCATCCCCACGGCTGTTGCACTAGCCACTCCATCCCCATGGTTGTTGCACTTCCCAGTCCATCCCCATGGCTGTTACACTTCCCACTCCATCCCCATGGCTGTTACACATACCACTCTGTCCCCATGGCTGTTGCACTTACCACTCCATCCTCACAGCTGTTGCACTAACCACTCCATCCCCATGGCTGTTGCACTTCCCACTCCATCCCCATGGCTGTTACACTTCCCACTCCATCCCCATGGCTGTTGCATTTATCACTCCATTCTAGTCATGGCTGTTGCAATTACCACTCCATCCCTAGGACTGTTGCACTTCCCACTCCATCCCCATGGCTGTTACAGTTATCACTCTGTCCCCATGGCTGTTGCACTTTCCACTCCATCCCCATGGCTGTTACAGTTATCACTCTGTCCCCATGGCTGTTGCACTTACCACTCCATTCCCACGGCTGTTGCACTAACCACTCCATCCCCATTGCTGTTGCACTTATCACTCCACTCCAGTCATGGCTGTTGCATTTACCACTCTGTCCCCATGGCTGTTGCAGTTACCACTCCATCCCCACAGCTGTTGCAGTAACCACTACACCCCCATGGCTGTTGCACTTCCCACTCAATCCCCATGGCTTTTGCACTTACCACTCCATCCCCATTGCTGTTGCATTTATCACTCCATTCTAGTCATGGCTGTTGCATTTACCACTCCATCCCCATGGCTGTTAAACTTACTACTCTGTCCCCATGGTTGTTGCAGTTAGCACTCCATCCCCACAGGTGTTGCAGTAACCACTCCAACCCCATGGCTGTTACACTTCCCACTCAATCCCCATGGCTTTTACACTTACCACTCCATCCCCATTGCTGTTGCATTTATCACTCCATTCTAGTCATGACTGTTGCATTTACCACTCCATCCCCATGGCTGTTACACTTACCACTCTGTTCCCATGGCTGCTGCACTTCCCACTCCATCCCCATGGATTTTACACTTTCCACTCCATCCCCATGGCTGTTACACTTACCACTCTGTCCCCATGGCTGTTGCACTTCCCACCCATCCTCATGGCTGTTACACTTTCCACTCCATCCCCATGGCTGTTACACTTACCAGTCTGTCCCCATGGCTGTTGCACTTTCCACTCCATCCCCATGGCTGTTACACTTACCACTCTGTCCCCATGGCTGTTGCACTTACCACTCCATTCCCACAGCTGTTGCACTAACCACTCCATCACCATGGCTGTTGCACTTTCCACTCCATCACCATGGCTGTTGCACTTTCCACTCCATCCCCATGGCTTTTACACTTACCACTCTGTCCCCATGGCTGTTGCACTTACCACTCCATTCCCACGGCTGTTGCACTTCCCACTCCATCCCCATTGCTGTTGCATTTATCACTCCATTCCTGTCATGGCTGTTGCATTTACCACTCCATCCCCATGGCTGTTACACTTACCACTCTGTCCCCATGGCTGTTGCACTTACCACTCCATCCCCACAGCTGTTGCAGTAACAACTCCACCCCCCACAGCTGTTGCACTTTCCACTTCATCCCCATGGCTGTTACACGTACCACTCTGTCCCCATTGCTGTTGCACTTACCACTCCATTCCAATCATGGCTGTTGCATTTATCAGTCCATCTCCATGGCTGTTGCACTTACCACTCCATCCCCATGGCTGTTGCACTTACGACTCCATCCCCATGGTGGTTACACTTACCTTGCTTGAACTCAATTGTTAGAGCAGCAGCTCATATGAGCTGTAGATATGAGTACCCAGCTGTGATGCTGTGGTCTATGAGTAGCCAGGATTAAGCAAATATAGTATAACCTCCCTCTCTCTCTCTCTCTATATATATATATATATATATATATATATATATATATATATATATATATACAGAGAGAGAGAGAGAGATCTACTTGGAGAGAGAGAGAGAGAGAAAATGAGATATGTAAGTTGGTTGCATTTATTTTTCACAGCAATTATTATATAGCATGACAATATATGCATCATATCAAGTTAACAGGCAAACTCACAATGGCTACTTATTTCAATACTATCCCATTCATTATGAATAAAAACCTTTCAATTTTTACCCATAATCAATGTCATGACATGATATCATCGCTTCTGTAACTCTCCTTGAAATAATAGTTACAGTCCTGGCAAAAATATGCCCAGATAGTTTGCCATACTGAACATTTGTCAGAGTTCCATGACATTACCTGGACTTGGTATTTCAGTTACAGATTTTAATATGTTAGGATCTGGTCTGTTATCATGTCTGCTGATACCATGTCTGAAATAATGAATTACAGTTTTGCCAAAACAACATTATTTTATTAGAGTTTTGACTTCTGGCTCTTCCGTGTTCTAAAGCATTGCCTTTAGCCTCTTATAAAGTACCTCTTTATCAAGCCCAAATACTAAAATGTCATTCATCATGACCATTGTGCCCTGAGAGTCTTTTAGGAGTGCATCCATTTCACAGGGAATGATCTTGGGTGTTGAAGTAATACAAACATGCAATATCTGGAAAAAGAATTTCCCCAACGGAGTGATGAACGTGCTTAACTTTGTAGTACTTGGGCCAATGGGGTATTTGTCAAAACCTTCTTAATGCATCTAACTAGGAGTACATCCTTACCCCAGTGGGTGATATGTCTTGTAAGGCAAGCAGGATAAACCTGTCCCTTTTGTCTGCAACATTCAACTGCTTTAGAAAAGCTCAGACTCTCAGCTGGCCATTTTTCTTTGTAATTGGCATCACTGCAGCACAGCACTTTGTAGGTTCTGTAACCCTTTCAGTTGCACACTGAGATGCCATTGATTTAACTCAGATGCTAGTTTAGACGGGATGGCGAATGGTAATCTCTGTGATAGAACGGAACAAGGAACTGCAGCTGGTTTTAAACAAATCTTTACTGGCTCACATTTAAGGAGTCCAACATCAACATCACCAAACACTCAGTTATTTCATCAGTTTTGGGAATTAAGTCCAGTTCACATGCACTTATTCTTTCTGATTATTGACATAAAGACCCAGTAACAAAACCCCCCAAAACTAGTCTTTCTTCCCTTTCCACTCAAATAGCAACATAAGTTGTTGAGTAGTAAACAATGTACAAAAAGAGGATATAAAAACAATCAAAGGTATCCATAATGGATTTAATATTTAGCTGGTTTCATTACCTGCAGAATTATACAGACACCTTAGTAAAGACATTTCTCTAGTCTGGTTCTAATTATACTACTGTGGGTCTACAAAGTTACTATACTGCTCCCAGCCCAATTTCTTAGTCAGACAGCAGTCTAAACATTCACAAATGGAAATAATTTAAATACTAGCTAGTGGATTATGAATTGCAATCTATTATTTGTTTTCTCCATTGTTTACACAACTTTGAAATGACACCAAAATTTGGTCATTGGATTGTGGTAGCTACACATGCAACACTTACTGCAAATTACAGACCGGTCACAGTGATCTTAGATAGTTCTTTCCTGGCAGTCCTGCTACTAGGATTGCAAGTAAATATTTAGACAAGCCTTTCCAGACATACATTAATAATGTTTGCAGAGATTTTTTTTTCTTGAACTTCAGAGTACCATGGAGAAGTTTAGGTAACATTATTAAGGAATACACTTAAGTCTGGTCAGGATTTCTATTTTATAACCAATTACTGTATTTATGGAACTTGCTGTGTTATATTTTAAGTAGCCTGTAAATTATTTAATTTGGTTAGATTACTTAACTAGTATAAATTACACCTAGTAGGCCCATGTGTGTGTGTATGTGTGTGTGTGTGTGTGTGTGTGTGTGTGTGTGTGTGTGTGTGTGTGTGTGTGTGTGTGTGTGTTTGTGTTTTGTTATACATCGAAAATTTAATAAAAAGAAATCTTCCCCAAAAGGTTTGACAACTTAGCATCATATCATATATAATTATATACAGTCTATACTTACTATAATTCAACTCCTTTCATACCAACACAGAAGAAAAAAGGAAACTCTGCAAATCTTTGGACCCTGCAAAAATAAAAATATACATTAAAACCCTACTAAAAGGAAAACAAATTACTTCTGCATAAATATAACCCATTAGAAATAAAATGTATGTTAACAACAAAAAGTCTAAAGTAATAACAAATACAAGAAAATTACAACTGCAACCAGCCAGATGGAAAAAAAGCATCACTGGAAAAATGGACCTAAACTGAATAACTTACAATAAGTACTTTTAATAATTACAGTAGGCACAGTTAATGAAATAACCAAAAAAAAAAAAAAAAAAAAAAAAGTATATATATATATATATATATACTAGACAATCTCGACGTACTGAAATGTCAAAATTCAGTACATTGAGACCGAATAGTGGAAAGTGCAGTTAACCGAAACTACACTATGCCAAATCCGCAAATGTCGAATCTGCCGCTATCGTGGTGTCGCGTTCATGATGTGTGGTGCGGTTTGTGGATTTATCTGGGGTTTCAGGTAAGTGTGTGTTTGAGGATAATGAGTAGGGATTTTAGTGTTTGTGTGTTTAGTGTGACCTCGGAGTTAGAATATATAAGTAGGAGGTGTGTGAGGGTGCAGGGAGGCTTGCTCCCCCTTCTTATAGGGATGTTAAGTGTGTTTGTGTGTGTTGTTATGTTTGTTTAGTTAGGTAGGTGTATGTGTGTGTGTGATTATGTCCTGGTTTGGGTGTGTGTGTGTGTGTGTGTGTGTGTGTGTGTGTGTGTGTGTGTGTGTGTGTGTGTTTGTGTGTGTGTGTGTGTGTGTGTGTGAGTGTGCGAGTGAATGGTCGTGATTGTAGTATTCGTGATTGTGGGTTTTCGTGTATGTGGTTTTTCGACTATTCAGTCTCAAAATACTGAAATTCGACATTTCAGTATTTCGAGATTGTATAGTGAATCCATATATATATATATATATATAATACCACACAATTTACTGACACTATTAATATTAAAATTTACCTTTGAACTAGAGTAGGAAACCGATCTCATTCATAAAAAATGTACATGGACTATTGTGAATTACCTCCAGAATCAGGAGGAAAAAATAACAATGACACAGTTACAGAAAGGGTTGTATGCATGAACCTTGCTTCTGGTTAAGCTTGTGCTGCTGCATATAAGGTGGACACCACAGAATCTGCAATGGAAAGCAACTGACAGCTTTTGAAATTTAACATGCTTCACAAACATATTTTACAAACATACTTAACATTACTGCACAAACAGACTTCACACATATTTCACATTACCACACAAACATACTTCACATTACTACACAAAAATAATTGACATTACCACACAAACATACTTCACATTACCATACAAATATACTTCACATTATCACACATACTTCACAACTTCACATTACCACACAAATATACTACACATTACCATCCAAACATACTTAACATTACTGCACAAACAGACTTCACACAGACATATTTCACATTACTACACAAACATACTTCACATTTCTACACAAACATACTTCACATTACCAACATATTTCACATTACCGCACAAACCTACTTCAAATTACCATACAAACCTACTTCACATTACCGCACAAACATACTTCACATTACGAGACAAACAAAAAGCAAAAGTGTGGCAATGCAAAATTTATGAAATCGTTTAAAAAAGTTGGTTGATTAGAGATGCATTTTGTTTTTGGCTGCCATTTGTTTCATGCTAGCTGAGTTATGGCCTTTTCAGCTGTACATTCAAGCTGACAGTTTTTTTAAACAAAGCAATAATAATACATCACTGCAGCCAAAATTATGGGCTGGGGTTCACAGATATGTACTTTGTGCCTGTGCAGTGCTAAATATCAAGCATCCCATAGTGTGAAATGGCCCATAGATGCTCAGGGCTTGCATAGTGCTGGTTGTCCAAGAAAAGAATTGCATAGTAAATTAGAGGAATCATACTATGGGGGATGTAGCACTAAGCAGGTGTAATGAGGGAGATGTTCTGAAGCTCATGTGATCAGGGTGTCTGATGTCACAGGAAAGGTGGGTAAGCATGCCTGTGTATGGATGAGGCTATCCTTGCTCACATGCAATCAAGTACTTTATTGCTGCCACATGCAAAGTGACAAACAGCCAAAGGAGGGTCAGCAGTTCAAAGTGCCAACCCAGCTAATTATATAATGCAAACTGCATTGCTATTAGATTCACAAGATACATATATGACAATACTATGCGTATCTGCCCCTATCCCTTCATAAGCAGGCATGAGCAGAGCAGAACAGCGTTTTATTGCTAGGACATTGTGTTAAGGTAATGATTCAAAGATAGCTGTGGTAAATTCTTTCATTAACATAATCATCATGTGAAGAGGCCGTTATTAGCACAGTATAAATCAGAGATGCCATACCGCACAAGATCAAGTTAAGATGAAACACCCTGAAATCAGGACTTAACAGAATAAGACAATGAAGTTGAAAACAGAATGGAAGAAAAGATACATAATAAAGTACCCCTGCACTGTACAGACACCATTGTGGGCAGCAGCAACATGGACATAGAAGAACTGGTGTATGTGGGTGTGGGACACAGCAAACATGTCATGACACTGCCGTGTTTAGCTATGTTTGTGGGCGGGGTGCACACCATGGGTTATGTGCATCTAAAGTAGGAGAAGCCAGACAGGAAATGATGACCCCTGTACACAGAGTGAGGTGGGGGGGGGGTCAGGCTGTGGATTCCAATTAAGGGGTTCAGTACCCTGATGGAAGAAGGTAGGTTGTAATAACATACTATTTGTTGCAGTTTGTATATAGGAACAATGGTCACAGCTCAACAAAGAACAGGAAAGTCGCCACCAAACAGGGGCACTGTTTATGTGGGTCATACACAGACAGACAGCTATGCATGTGACACTGATTGACATGTGTAGCTCACAGGTATACATATGTTGCCATGGGGCCTAGAGAGAGAGAGACAATGACTGGAAAAGTTCAACATCTAAGAGACTGAGGTGTTACTGAAAGCTATCCACATATATGGCATGACCATCTTGACCAAAGATAATGCAGATAGGATTTATCAGGACCAAGCATGTCAGGTAATGGTGCTGGATATTATTGCTGTGAATGGTCATAACAGGACTTTACAACAGAGAAGGGTACCTGATATCATACTGTATACCAAGAGCAAGCCACAGGACACTGATAAAAGGGATGTTCACCACAGAAGGTGGATAACAAACACAGAAGCAGCTCGTAAAAGTGGAGAAGTTCTTTTATGTTCCTGTTTGAGGAGGGATTACAGACTATCATACCCAGTGGTTGGCAGCATGTAGGAGCTCGGCTGGTAATGGCTACACAACTGTCAGTAGGAGATGCAGTAGGTTAGTAATAGCTGTATACATCTACAGTGCAGGTTTTATGAGGCACAGGACTTGTTCAGAAAGAGAATTTTGCATATCTGTTCACCAGGAACATCTGGGCTGCAGCTGCAACACCTTGCACTGAGTGGTATATATATGTGCTCATATTGTATTCACAGTCTTTGTCTTCTGCTGACATGCCTGCAAGAGGGTGGTGTTTATGCATATTTTTCAGTGCCACCATAGGTATATATTTATGCTGTCAGAGCTTCTACTGGTGGAGTATCCAGCACGATGGGACAGCACATGCCTGATGTATGCAGGCCACATTTGGCTTATGATGATGACAATGTGCACATGGCACAGTCTGAATAAGTGTTGACACTGTTAGTGCTACTAACACTGGAGGGCTCATACACATCCCATACATACATGGTGCCTTTGAAATGGCAGGACAGGACAAATCTCCACCTTCACTAGTATTAATCAAACATCCTGTAACTGTGATCCACTCCCTCCCCACCACAGAGACCATCTGTGTACTGCACTGCCTCTGATGTGTGTGTACTCCAAAAGGAAGACACATGATAATGTGGTGCACTGACACCACTCTCTGTCTGTTCCTAACCTGAGGGCAGATGTGCAGCTGAGTTGTCCTGGTGCAAGCAGGTAATATCCACACTACAGTGGTGAAGGTGTTTTGCATGGCCTGCATGATGATGTGCAGTACCTGCACAGTGATATGAAGTATAGTGACAGGGAGCAGAGACAGATGATCAGGCCAAGGTGCTTCTATGATGCACAGTAACTAATGATTCAGAACTGATCATTTGGAGCACTGTAAATTGAAATACCATGTCTTAGGTAAGTGTAGGAAAACCCATGAATCGATGTGTGTGTGTGTGTGTGTGTGTGTGTGTGTGTGTGTGTGTGTGTGTGTGTGTGTGTGTGTGTGTGTGTGTGTGTGTGTGTGTGTGTGTGTGTGTGTGTGTGTGTGTGTGTGTGTGTGTGTGTGTGTGTGTGTGTGTGTGTGTGTGTGTGTGTGTGTGTGTGTGTGTGTGTGTGTATATATATATATATATATATATATAAAGGGAAGGATCAGTCCTGTTCAATGTAACCTGATGAAGCGCACTAGCAAAGTGCGTGAAAGCGCTTGTTCTTCTCAATAAATTTATTTTATTTATTCTATACTTCGTGGTGGTTCCAGTGATTTATCCTACATATATATGTATATATATATATATATATATATATATATATATATATATATATATATATATATATATATATATATATATATATATATATATATATATATATATATGTATATATATATATATATATATATATATATATATATAAAATTTTGCATTGGGGGTTCTTTAAGTTGGTATTTGTCTGGATTCTGTGGCAGCTTGGCTCCTCTGTGAGCCCTAGCTTCCTCTATGTCAGGCATGTGCCTTAGACAGACTATTAAGACACCTGGTATTCTTCACCCCCCCCCCCTCCCGCCAGCTGCGTTAGCCAGTCCCCCACAGCCATTAGCACATGGTGAAAAAGTGTACCAAGGAGCTGTCACTTTTGCCTGCAGTGCAAGGAGTACTTGTGCTTATGTTTACAGCCCCAATCCTTCTCCTTGCATGATGGCCTCTCTGCAGGATGGCAGTGAAATGTATTACTCCAGGTCACTGAGTGGACATGCCTCATTGCCTGCCCTTCTCCAACCTGGCAGACTTTCTCTACAGGTCTCAACCTCTATCAGTGTCTGAAAGATCTGTCTGTCACACTAATACCTCCCCTTCTAGGGCAGGCAGACCCTTCCTTCCCTTTCCTGCATTGGCAAGCACCTAAATCACTACTCAAACTTGGGTCACCTGGGTTGTAGTCAGGCTTTGTCTCTCTACATCATCACTGAGGCTTAATGTGAATTAATATTTGCTTTAGAAAATTTATTTTAGGCAACATGCACATGTATACTTCAATGTCGTATGCTGTTGTTGTTGTTTGTCTTTCAGCTTTTCCTGGTTAGGGGTCGCCACAGCGGAACTCTGGTCCACTAATGATTGGCAGTAGATTTTCACGAACGCCGAGGTGCCAGCTCGACATTCAACCTTCAACGAAGGCATGCCCATTTACGCATGTCTTTATGCTATGCTTTGTATATTAGCTGTGTTATATCCTATGTATTTTTTCACTGTATAATGTCTACTGTAACTTGTTTTCCTTTTGTTATTTGTTATCCTGGAGCTGATTAATCAGGGCTGGACTGAAAATGGGACCTCTCAGATGAACATTTTATACCTCCATCATTGGAATACATTTCTTACATCACATATACAGGACTTAGTTCCTAGAAGGATTATTACTGTATGTTGCAACATAAAGAAATTACCTTTTTAGTAAAAACAATTACTTGAAAGGGAAAGGAAAGACTTTTCTGAGTGCACTAGAAACATTATTTTTCACATATCAAATGTCCGCACTGCAGACAGGGTATAGTTCTGAGACTGTCGTGTACAAAACTGCAGAGAAATTTAAAATCCCACTGTTGCTCTATAGTACAAATTAAAAATCTCACTTTGAGAGCATGGCCTTGTGTGCATGTGCACCTGTCTACCTATCTATCTATCTACACACACACACACACACACACACACACACACACACACACACACACACACACACATACATATGGATACAAACTTCGAAACACAAAACATAGACATGATGTGCACATGCTCCGAGTATTACCCTTGAGCGGGCTAACCAACAGCAAGTGTTTTTTCAAGGGCAAGCCACCCTGCCCACCCACATCCTCTGTTAATTATATATACTAAATCTGAGATTGCAAAATCCCTGGGGAAAAGGAATATTCCCATACTTGGGAATTGTGGAATGCTTGCACATGTCACTCATCCATTTCTGTCAACTAAACGGTGTAATACTGTTATGCTTACTTTTCTGTATTTTTCATTTATGAAACATTTTGTATTTCACCAGGGCTGAGCCTGTTCAATATTGATAAGTAACAGAAAAATTCCAACTCCAAGAACGTTAATACTTTATTACAGCAAAGCTTTCAGAAATACATCCTTCCTCAGTGCAATATATTGCACTGAAGAAGGATTTATATCTGAAAGTTTTGCTGTAATAAAGTTTGCTGTAATAAAGTATTGACATTCTTGGAGTTGGAATTTTTCTGTTATTCAGCTTTTATTTTCTAACTTCTGGTTTATCACTACATCAGCCTTTGGTCTTAAGTTTCAGTATTGATAAGTGCCATACTGCACAACTGTCCAGATTTTCCCAGAATGTCCAGATTTTTGCCTCATATTTTTGGTCTGTTTCTCATAAAAATTGTATTTTTTGACAAATCACTGGGATGAGCTAAGGATTAAAGTCACCAAATAATGACATGCATTTGAGTTTCGGACTTCATAGCCTTCAGAAAAGTGTATGCTAACACAAAACCTACTTTTCTAGCAACTTTCTAAGTTTATAAAAGCAATATTCAAAATGTGTCCTGGCTATCCCTATTTTTGGGCCTTTGTACCCCCATTATGTCAATCTTTGTCCAAATTTCTTGCACTAAGAGGTTGAAAGGTATGATATGTGCACTACCCTAGTAAACAAATACAAATAAAATAAAATGGAGACGTTATGATTGTTTGATCACAAGATATCTATCTACATATGTATATATATATATATATATATATATATATATATATATATATATATATACAAACATATACACACACACACACACACACATACACACACACACACACACACACACACACACACACACACACACACACATATATATATATATATATATATATATATATATATATATATATATACATATTATATATATATGGATTCCCTTCAGTTGATCGATCTTAAGAAATGCAAGACCATATGACTGACATTTCGGAAGGCTGAAATTAAAGTAAAAAATAATAAAAACAAAGTTTTTTTTTGTTTGGTTTTTTTGCAGGGGGTGCAAGCCCCCCTGCACCCCCCACACCCCCTGCTGATTAAATATACCAACTCCAACATCGCACTACATTGAGGAAAATGGCAAATTTCCCATTCCACAATACATGTTGATCTCCATTCACACTGTTTGACCTTCCGAAATGTCCATGATATGGTCTCAGCCATATGACGTTCAGCTTTTCGGAGGGCCGATAAACTGAAGGGATTTTTTTTTTTAAGGTTTTACTATTTCTAGAGCTCTGAATGCTTGCCCTGGAGATGTAAATATTGCTGGACGGGGGTGGATTTGAAATACATGAGCTGCTGAATGACTTAGAATCTGGAATAATTTAATTATTAATCTGGTTCAGATTGTGACTCCAAGGATTGCTGACTAATTTGACATGCACATTCCCTATACTGCTTCCATATGTTTACATTTAAATGAAACAGCAGCTGTGCTGTATCAATTCAAAAGTGTGACATCAAGAGGTATTCCCTACTTTTAATTAAGTGCATTGGCTACAGAGTCACGCTGCTTTATCTTTTTTTTTGACAAACAAAAATAAATCTGTCCTTTCCCTTTTGGTATTGTATTTGATTTAGTTTCTCATTACAGCGACTTGTTCTGATTGCATTTCTGGCATGTGGCCATCCTTGAGATGTACAGATCAGTTGTCGATAGCTGTCTGTCACCTGGAGTCCATGTTGTCTCTCTCTCTCTCTTGTTCTCCCTGTCTCTTTCCAAATCACCAGCTCATATCTTAGCATCTTAGCGTTACCTCTCTGCAGCAAGGCCTAACTAATCAATTTCTTTTGTCATTTGCCAGTCCTGCTGTTCCTTAACAAAGCTGGATGAGATGAATGCAGTGATGTCAGGCTTATCTGCTCCATTCTCCTGCTGATTACCCTTTCAGCATAAGCCTTAACCAAAGCAAGACTCCATTTGCACTAACCGTGTGAAGTTAGGATTCTATTTTCACTAACTGCATGAATTTACAATGCTGTCCTAGATAAGTCACATGTATCAGTCACTGAGAACAGATACTGTAACTCAGATGTTGAATTCACTTGAAGGACACATATTGCACTATATTGAGAAAAGGAAGCCAGTGTTTCCTTAAAGGATAACTCAACCCTTCAGTGTAGTCAGACCCATCTGAATTTTTTTCTCCCTATAATATCACATACATTTAGTTTAGTGCCCAGAAATCCTTCAGTACATTTTAATTAATTAATTTCTAAAGTCTTTCCTGTCACAGATCACCAAGATCCTACCATTTTTATTTTTTTATTTTTTTATGTTTAGATCTCATATTATTTTAAAAGAAAATCTCGATTAGTCTCCCTGACATAATGGAGACCACACTATTTATGTATTTGTCTGTAGTATATGCACACATCTTACAAATTTCTTGCCACAGGGTACATTCCTCTGTGATTGTTGTTCACTGTGTCTTCAAATGCGTAGTTTTAGGAATATCAGTGGACTTCATGCTGCAGAGCTACCTTCGCTGTGGGTGGTTGCTCTCAGTGACCTGTGGGTTGTTTTTAGGAACGTCAGTGGACTTCATGCTCAGGGGTGTTCTCAGTGCCCTGTGCCTAAGTTTTAGAAACATCAGTGGAGTTCGTACCTCACAGCTACCTTCCCTGCGGGGCAAGCAGCTGTTCTCAGTATCCTGTGCCTCATTTTTAGTAACATCAGTGGTTGTCAATATACCCTGATGGGATGCTATACCAATAATTCTAAAGCAGACGTCTGTGTTGTATTTTTTATTCTTTTGGTGTAGTTTATTCTATCTAAAATGAAGTTAGTCAACAGCATTCAGGAGAAGAGAACGGATATTAGGCATGTTTTAGAAGAGAAAACATTAATATGCCACTTTTTACCATAACATTAGAAGAGCTGTAAAGAAATGAATGTTTATATTTTAGAGCAGGTTCTTACTATTTTAGAGTGAGAAAAGCCATTAAAGATAATGTTTATATAAGGAAAGTTGTATATTTTTAAAATATAACTCTATGGCTCCATATGGACTTAATATACAAGGACTTAATACAGAGTGCAGGTAGAGAGAGCTAATTGTTTAATTCCTTAACAGCCTAATTGTTTTATTTTTTTCTTATTCACAGGCTTATACAGAAGCCAACGGTGTGACAATAATTGTAGGTTTAATCAATGCAACAGAAGAATACAAAAACATGAAAGAGAGCTCATAGTTCAAAAGATGAGTGTAGTAAGCAGACTTAATTTGGCAGATACTGAATATATTTAGCTTTTATGCTAGAGGGAAGGAAAATAGAGAGAGGTTGAAAAAGAGGGTAGAAAAGATGAACAGAGAAGGAATAGGGAAGATTAAGGTGGGATAATGTTTAATTTAGCATATTTAGTAGTTTGTAGTCAGTGACTCCTGAGATGAATTTACGGACTCGCATCCATTCACTGAATTGAAATTTCAAGGTTACTACACAGTTTGCACTGTGTAATAGGTGGGAGAAGCATATTCCATAGGTAAAGGAGGTGCTGGGTGAAGGATTTATTGGGACTTGTTGATATTTTGAGACAGAGCTATGTCTTTAGAATGTGATTACCTGAGGAGTTTTTCTTTTTGAGGTAAAAAAGTTTGCAGAGGGCAGGGTTTGACAAAGCTTGGAATCAAGTCACAGATCACATTGCAAGACTCAATAGGCTGCAAATATAAAGATGGGTGAAAAATAAGAGCTTTCTTTTAATTTGGATTATTTTGGTTATAAAATGCTGGGATCATTCTACTTGGGAATATTGTTTAGAGTTATATATGCCAAATGGAGCATTATAATCTATGATGGGATGAATGAATGTAGAGTAAAGGGGAATGAAGATAAACTGAGATATGGAAAAGATCTATAACAGATGAGAGAGGTAGAAGGATTTTCTGATAATGTTGGAAATATACTGATTTTTAAAGATAGCTGGTTGTCTCTGTAAGTTACTAAATTCTGTTTCACAGTATGAGTCTTAAGGGTAACTGTTTATAAGAAATTATGCTGAAGCACTACTTTGGGTGTTTTACATGAAGATTGACTAGGTGGCACTTTAAACTTACCATTAAGCAACCAATAATTTTGTCTGATCCCTACAGACATAGTTCTTTTTAGTTTTTTCAGGAGAGGGCAGTTCACATTTGGTCAATATTGATGATGCAATTAGGTTGCCAGAACTGGTATGGGGATGGGGGTAGATTGGGGGGCAAGGCCATAGTAGCTGAAGTAAAATCAGAACTGAATTTATTAACCTAGATTTTAGCCATAGATTCTTGGGTAATGTCAATAGTACCATCTACAATAAGTTTAAGAGATGGCAGGGTACTACTATAGATTTTACATACACAGCTATAAAGACGTTATGGCTGTCCATAGTGTTGGTGGCTATCTTGTGCTCCAAAGCAACCTTGGTACTTCTCATTGCATTCTTGAGTGTCTCCCAATTTGGTTAACTTTATCTGATGAAATGGGAAGGGACAAGATTTATACAAGGTTAGGAGCTTATGTTTCCTGTTATTTAATTTGTTGATTCTATTATCCCACTAGATGTTTGATGCATTTACTTATTTGCTTATTATAGAAGAGGAGAATTTTCTCAATAGAGAGATTCCTTGGTTAAAGATGGAGCATCAATGCTCAAGAAATCAGGGTGGTTGCACCATTTATGTTTTTGAATATATTGATAAAATCTAATAGATTGGTTTGGCTGAAGTTTTGGAATGTGAATTGATTACTGGTACTAAAACAGATATTGATGAGACAAAAAGTGACAGTTTTCTTTATACATCAATTTTAATATGTCATAAAATTCATTATTTTGGACTGGGATATGGGTCAATGAAATCTAATAGCTTTGATGAAGTCCCTGCATGTAGATTAATTACTGGGACTAACGTGCCTGATCCTAAGGCAAAAAGTGATAGCTAAAAGGTTTGATTTAACTAGAGTAAGAGAATATTTCTGAGGTTGAGGAGGGATCATAGCAGTTAGTTAAAAAGATGTCTAGAAAGTGCAAATGTGTTGTAAGAAGGTAACTGATTGATCCAGGGATCTGGAGCTGATGATGTCAATAAAGGTCTATGAATACCGATCACTGGATGTGCAAGTGGGTCAGCTGATATATGGGGAATTGAAGTCTCCTAATTAAAAAGGTGTTTGTTTTTACTTCTAGCTGGGCCTGGGGAACACATTTAGTTACTGTATATTATATGTTCCTTACTGTTACTAGTGGTCCTGAATGAGTGACTGGCCATAAACCCTAAAATAAATGTGCCTTCCACAGGCTGGAACCAAGTTTTAGTAGCTACACCAATGTGTATGCTCTGCAAGTAGAGGAAAGTTTCCAAGTCAGACATATATCCTTTGAGGTATCTTGTGTTGAGCAGTGCCACGCTGACACCTGGTAGATTGGAACTGTCAAGCTGGAATATCTCATAATTTCTCTTTGTCTACAAGAGGCATTATGCTGTGGAAAAGGTTTTCCCAGTATGCAACAGGCACAGCTCATCCCTAGTAAATTGGGAAGGTTTGTTTAGCATGTTTTAGGATGTCACAAAATGCATTCTCCAAGAAGGACACCATTTCCATAGCCAAGTGTTGAAGCCATATGGCTCAGTCGTTTTCCTATACTGACTTTCAGGCACCACAGATTGTCTTCTGTGGAGCAATTTCAGCACAGGGGAGTGATAGTCTGTGAGGTAAATGGAGCCCAGCAATAGTGTACTTGAGGGTGGAGTCAGCATTAACACCTCATTAGGAAAGCTAACCATTCCCCCTAGGATTCTCCATTAGGGACACAACCAGCATACAAGTTAAGAAAAAAGGAGCTAAATTAACTGTATATTCTGCATTAAAAGGCATAGTAAGGATCACATTTTTGTATAAAATAAACTATTGAACTATTAACACAGCAGCTCACAAAACCTAAGTGATTGAGATACAACCCACTGCATTTCCAGGGCATCTTTATGTGATCAATGGGATTAATTAAACTTAATGAATTGTACTCAACAATTTGGATCTCTGTCAGTCAGTGGGTAAGGGAAGTGGAGCAGAGCAGCCTGCAGCATCACATATGCTGGACCTACATGCCAGGGGAGTTTCTTTTTTTATATGTGTTAACTGGACAGAGCTAGTGACATCCCATGCATCACTGCAGCTAACATTAGCTCTGGATCTTCTCAAATGCTGTACTTTACTGTCAATCTGTCCCTTGATTACGGCACATCCCCAAGACCATTGCTGTGTCCCAGTCATAGGCAGAACCACCTCCCTTTCAGAGTGAGTGAGCTGGCAAAGGCACTGTTTCCCACAGCTCCCTTCCTGTCTACTTCAGGGCATAGGGCTCCATCCTTCTATGTCATGGAGCCTGGATAGGTAGAGATTTTTTGAGTACATCAGCATATGTGGGTTTATGTTTACTGACAAGATCTGAGAGCGCCGCCTCCAGTATTTGTACATGAAGGCATCTTTCATAGATGAATTTTGTGTTAGAGAAAAAAATACTTTGCCAGTAAACATAAGACAGCTGCTACATTGCCTCAGGATACCTAGGGAGGTTAGGCTGGCCAAGGAAATTGAATTAAGAGTCTGTGGCTCCATTCAGTAAATACAATTAGTCACCTACACAAATAGATTAAACTGCTAATAAATGAGCACCTCCAATATACTCAGGGGACCAAACTAATTGATAGAAGATGGCCAACATGTGAGCAACAGCAAAATAGTGAGAGAGCCAATAAGGATGCATCTGCACGCACAAAAATGGGATTCGATTAATAAAGCAAGAGTCAATGAATGTGCACTGAATATGAAACAGTGTCAGCGCAAAAAAACTAAAAAGGTAATGAACAGGTTCCAGCAAAGTATTAAAATGAAGTTCAGTTAATAAAATAATTAATAAAGCAATAAACAATAACCATACAACACTAGTTCAGTAACTAAGGCAATATATAAGACTAATGAATAGCAAATAAATACTTAATCTTGACAATAAAATCAATTAGAATAGTGCAACAAAGTAGAAAATCATTTATATAGCCTACAATAAGAATTTAGAGGTTGCCTTATGAGGCCTTAGGAGTCATCCTAGAGAAGGGACTGCCTGTCCAGTGGGCTTACCCTGGCTAACAAATGTTTATTTGTACAAATGTGAATATATATATATATATATATATATATATATATATATATATATTTCTTTTTTATGGTCTTTTGTGGTCTACATTTGTCTTCTTTGAAATGCACACTCAGAGCACAGCTAGCAGTTCAGCAATAAAAAGTGCCACCTTATCATTTTGTACTGGGTTCTGTCCATTACCACTTACATACTGGTCTCACACTGAGTCCATTACATAACAAAATAGTGTTTTCAAATCATCACTGAAATGGGCATGTTGTGACATTCACGCACCAGCTAGTGCTGTCATTTAAATGGAAGCACAAGTCAAGTTCCTGCTGAAATTCCACGAACCATAATTGTAACCCTTGGAAAAGTGAAAACTGCATTGTAAATATGAAGAATGTATGGGTCTCTTTTATTCAATGAAAACACACTTTACCAAAACTGAAATCACAGAGACCAAACTGCCAAAAGTACAGTTCTACGAAACATCACGCTATTGAACCTCACTTCTTCAAAATTTATATCACTGCTTCCAGACTGGTATTGCAAAACAGGTGCAGTGCATGTATTTATTTGTTTAAAGCATTACCGGGAATGTATCTGATACAGCACTTGAAGCTTCTGGTATAGATTATGATACAGTGTGGATAAGGAGATTTACCCTTTTCCCACTGTAATATGATCTCAGAGTTGGTATATATAATATGCAGGGGGTGTGGCGGTGCAGAGCCTTCACATGGGAGGGTGCAGGGGGCTTGCCCCCTGCAAAAATATTTGGGAAGGTTAGTTTTGTGTGTTTTTGTGTTTTGGGGAAGTGTGTTTCGATAGGGTGAAGTTTCATTGAACTGCACTTTTGGCAATTTGGTCTCCACGATTTGAGCTTCGGTGAAGTGTGTTTTCATTAAATTAAAGTAGACCCATATATATATATATATATATATATATATATATATATATATATATATATATATCTACATCTATTGTAAATCTGAGGCTGCAGTACCTCAGATTATTCCCCCTTTCAAAGGTGCAGCAATCTGTGAGGACATGGTCCCCACAATTAGAAAACTTTGATGGTATTACAGTAATTATTAGGATTTTCTGACTTTCTACTGAAACTTCACTATATTTGTTCAAAGCTGTGGGCCTCACTCTTTTGATAGGGAGCTTTATCATCTGCAATACAATATGCTATTTTAGTTCTGTAACCATAAACATCCATATATATTTGGAGGGATACAATATCATCATGCTTTTTGCCGTATCACTCAAATGACTTATCTGCTAATCCATTGCCTGCAGTTTCTAGTGGTGCAAACTGCAAATGAGTGATGTACAGAGCTAAGTGCTGTGCTGCATATGATGATTTTAATGCCTAGCTTCACCCCTCTGCTCAACCCTAGGAATGCATATCAACTGTAACTCTAACCTAACCCTACTTTACCTTAAAATCAAATCTTTCCATAACACTACCCCTACGCAACAGAAGCTTAAACCCCCCCACACACGCACACATATATACACACAAAAACACACATGCTTGTGCACCAACCCACACTCACATCAATACATCTAACCCCTTACCTAGCTCTTACCATAACCCTAAAAATCATAAATCTGCACAAACACACTAAAGCCATCCCACTACTTAACCCTAAATATCATACACTTGCATATACACACACACACACACACACACACACACACACACACACACACACACACACACACACACACACACACACACACACATTTACCTGTATCAACAAAACAGTAATCTGCTCAAGTGAATGTTCAGCTTCAGCGTTCGTTGATAAAATGTTAGTTCAATGAAATCACGGGTAACAACATATATGTAACTGCTCATTACTGTTATTAACACAAAGAGCTCACAAATACATTACCGACATTTATTTAAAAAGTTGCAATATCACCTATAGCTTTTTATGCAAATGCCATAACTACACTTGTACCCCATCAGCAATTTCTGGTCATACCCCAACAACGTACCTATCCCCTTTGCCTAGCTATAGTCCAAGATCATTGTAGCTCAGCGTAAGGAAATATTCTGAGATACCAAAATCTCAGACTCAGATGTTGTATATGTTCCCTCTCTACATTGATTCACTCACACCCTTACTGCTACTATTGTTAAGATCACAGTTATGGTTCTCATAATTTTTAATGTTCAGAACAAACAGCCAGCACCAAAGTGCAATAAGCACACATATAGTTTATTAACTATAAATAGGTCATGTCACCAACATCATACCGGTTTTGGCATACTTGCCTTTTTCAGTGATAAAAACGTGTCGTTAAACCCAACACATAACCATTTATATAAAAATAAATAAATAAATAATGAAATCAACCCACCTTCCAGTTAGGTCACTTCCTGTAAAAGCCAGAACCTAATGCATTAAATTATAAGTGATCATTAAGACCCCCTAATTTAATAATCCAATATTTCTCCTTTTTGTTTAAAATGGAGTGCCAGCCAAGCTTATTACTTCTGTCCCCCTGAATCTTATCAATAATCCTAAAATAAAATGTTGCAGTGCTATGGGAAGTACAGTGTCTATATAAGGCAATGGTTAATAGTTGTGTTAAGTATATCGCATAGGTGTTCAGACCTGCGAATATATAGGGGATGAGAGATTTGACCTATGTAAAATGCTGAGCAGGTACAAATTGCCAAGTATTTAACCCAATCAGTTCCACAATTAGCAAAGAATCTTATGTCATGAACCCGACTAGTGTTTTTACTTGAAAATTGTTTAGACTTGTGCATATACTTACACAATGTACAGTGACCACATGAGAATGAACCATTAATTTATCCCCAGTAATAGTCAATTGATGACTGGTAGGTCCCCTGGTACAATTATGTTTAAAATGAGAAAAATAAGAAAGCAGAGTCTTGCCTCTCTGGAAGGAAAATTTGCATTTGGCACCAAGGGCCTGATACAATTCCTCATTAGGCATTAGCATATTCCAGTTTTTAGACACCACATGCCTAATCAAATGAACATTCCACCCATAAGTCATGACAAACCTAATGGTATCTGAATTACCCTCCTGTGTTTTAGTTTTATATTCTAACAACTGTGTTCTCTCTTGTTTGGAAGCCCAATTACTGGCAGATAGGATATCTTGTTGTTTATAACCCCTGACCTGAAACCTGTGGGTCAGGTTCTGCTGAAATAAGATGAAATCCTCTTGTGTTGAGCATATTCTTTTGATAGGCAAAAATTGAGATTTAGGTATATTTCGGGTGATATGGTATGGGTGCAAACTAGAAGCAAATAACAGATTGTTGTACTGGGGATATTTCCTGAAAACCTGAGTTCTAAGTGTATCATCTGGATTCCTTATGATCGTAACATACAGAAAGTTGATTTGTTGAATTTCACAATTCAATGTGAATTCTATTCCCCACTTGTTGCCATTTAAGTACTGTACAAATTCTAACAAGTATTACCTGTCTGCTCGCCACACCAACCAACAATCATCTAAAAATCTCCTCCAAGTATCAGTCTCATTCAGATAAATATTGTGGGTATCATTATATATCAGATGTTCCACAAGATATCCCATAAACAGGTCAGCATAAATGGGAGCAAACGATGCACCCATCGCTGTACCTTGTGTCTGCCAGTAACATTCCCCTTGGAAATAAAAAACAATTTTAAATAGAACATGTTCATCCATACATACCAAAAGTGTGTTAAAACCCACTGGATATATATATTAGCCCACTCTAACCAGTATTAAAGTGCCTGTAGGCCCACCCAATGGGGAATATTGGTATAAAGTGCCTTCACATCCAACGTGCAGAGTAGCCATGTTAGTTCCAATTGTGTGTCTGATATGATCTTCAAAAATTGTGTTGTGTCCTGTATCCTGGCTCTTATTAAATTCAACAATTGTTTCAAGTATTGTGTCAAAAATACAGACAATGGTTCTGTCAAAGAGCCTATGTCTGAAACAATAGGCCTTCCTGGAGGTTTATCCAGGCTTTTATGTATCTTAGGTAATAAATATAGACTCTGTTTCTGTGGGTCACTCACCATCAGGTGTTGCATGACTGTATCCTTAATGATTCCTTCTTCTCCTGCCTATTTAAGAAACAAATAAATATCCTTCTTAAAATTGGGTGTGGGATCAATAGGCATATGCATATAATGTTGGGGGTTAGACAATTGTCTATTTCCCTCAGCCAGATAATAATCCATATTCATAATGACCACTGCCCCACCCTTGTCAGCCAGTAATATAACAATATTCATATTGCTTTTTCATTCTATCAAGGCCTGTTGTTCAACAACTGTTAGATTATGACTAAGCATTCTAGAGTGACGCAACTTGAAGTGTAGATCTTTGAGCACTGCTTGCTGGAATATCGATACATGTTTATTCATTGGGGGTGTAAATTCAGACTTCAAGAACCTAAAATCAGTAGATCTTTGAGAGGGGTCCCCAGGACCAAAAAATAATCTGAGGTTAAGTCTACAAGAAAACTCAAGAACATCATTAACCATGTCATTCTCTTCAGTAAAGAAACCAGGAACATAATTAAGACCTTTATTTAATAATTGTTTTTGCTCATCCGTTATTTCAACTGAGGAAATGTTATGGATATTATAATCATGCTCTACTGGGTTATTAATGTTTGTAACAGACCTTCTACTGTGTTTATTCTTGTGTTTTCTCCCACCCCAATGCTTACCATGTCTAAAGGGTGGTCCAAACTATGTTGCTTCTTAGGGATGGGTGATTCCTATGTGTTAGGACCCTCTGTGTCCGTGGCTGACGACTCTTCTCCTGAGGTACTACTAAAGTTAGTGCCTGTCTTTTTGAGGATAGATCTCAATATTTTCCTCTTGGATCCTACCATTGATTTATTAGGATCTACATATTTAACATTTTTTGGGTATTCAAATGGTTTCCCTCTCTAGTAATCCCCCATGTCTCTATTGAACGTGCGTATCTT
Source organism: Protopterus annectens (assembly GCF_019279795.1). Taxonomy (NCBI): domain Eukaryota; kingdom Metazoa; phylum Chordata; order Ceratodontiformes; family Protopteridae; genus Protopterus; species Protopterus annectens. The sequence continues at coordinate 421,789,662 of NC_056739.1, forward strand.
TTTATCTTTAACTTGTTTCTCAAAAAATCAATAGATCCTTTGTAAGATTATTCAGGCATAGGTTCATAGGTAGGTACTAGGCTATTGGCCCTAGGGCCTATATAAGCCTAGCCAAAAAAGTACCCTGGCTTTTGCCACCCAAGAAAATTATTTTCCTGTGCCCCTGTCGAGCAGAGCCACAGAGGTGATCTCCAGGGTGAATTTCCTAATTACCATCCAATCATCAAGATTTTTCTTGAAGAGTGCTAATGAGGAGCTTTGTTTGATATAGATAGCAAGTTTGTTCCAGAGTATGGGAAGTCTCTGGGACAGGAATCTATCCTTTCAGCATGTTCTGTTTATTGTGGTGATAAGGTTTATGTCCCTAGAGCGTGTAGCTCGGAGGGATTGAGATTTCTTTAAATGGAGCATGTCCAACAGTTCTGGGTTTGACATAGCTTTGTAAGTTTGGCAGAGATTGCCTCTGAGTAGGCAATATGTGGCGGAGTAAAGCTGGAGTGTTTTGAGACAGTCTGCGTAGGGCATCTGTTTGAGGCTGGTAATCCTCTTTGTGAGGTATTTCTCCAGCCTTTCCAGTTGTTGTAGATGTCTTGTGAGGTACATACCAAAAGGGGCGCTGTATTCTATAATGGGTGTAATGAGTGGCGAGTAGAGGGGAACAATGACCTCTTTTTTCCTGGGTGAGAAACCTTTTGTGATGAGGTATGCTATGTAGAAGGATTTCCTGACTACTGTGGCAATGTGATTATCAAAGGAGAGACTACTGTCCATCTGTATTCCAAGGTCTCCTATCACACTTTCAGTGTTAAGTAGACTACCACCTATGTGGTAGCTCATGGGTACAGAGTTTTTACAAAGGGGATGACAATGCACTTTTTGGCACTAAGATTAAGGCTATGGCTTTGACACCAGGCATCTGTTTCGCCCTTTTCTAGGATGTCCAGATTGTTAGGAGTTTCGATTATGGCTCCTAGCTTGCAGTCATCTGCGAACTTCATTGCCCAAAGACCTTCTGTGTTAGCCTGTACTTCAGAGAAGTAGATACCAAACAGGAGAGGACCAAGGACTGAACCCTGTGGTACTCCACTTGTCACTGGTTTGAAGTCGAATTTGGTTCATAGGTTCATAGGTAGGTACTAGGCTATCGGCCCAAGGGCCTACATAAGCCTAGCCAACAAGGTTCCCTGGCTTATGCCACCCAAGAAAGTTATTTTCCTGTGCCACTGTCAAGCAGAGACACAGAAGTGATCCCTGAGGTGTATTTCCTATTTCCCATCCACTCATCAAGATTTTTCTTGAAGAGTGCTAGTGAAGAACTTTGCTTGACATAGATGGGTAGCCTGCTCCAGAGTATGGGAAGTCTCTGGGACAGGAATCTATCCCTCCAGCATGTCCTGTTTATTGTGGTGACAAGGTTTAGGTCCCTAGAGCGTGTAGCTTGGAGGGATTGGGATTTCTTTAGGTGTAGCATGTACAACAGCTCTGGGTTTGACATAGCATTATATGTTAGGCAGAGATCACCTCGGAGTAGGCGATATGCTATGGAGTAAAGCTGGAGTTTTTTGAGGTGGTCAGTGTAGGGCATTTGTTTGAGGCCAGTAATCCTCTTTGTGAGGTACTTCTGTGGCCTTTTCAGCTGCTGCAGATGTCTAGTGAGAGTCTGCTACTTTCACAGTGTGGGTTCTGTCAGTGAGCTAGTTTGCAACCCATCTTGTAACATAGGGATTTATACTTAGTTTAGTGAGAGTATCTATAATTCCAGAGTGGGGGATGGTGCAAAAGCCTTGGCGAGATCTAGATAGGCTATCTGAACCACCTTACCCTCGTCTATGGCTTTGGTGACTGCTTCAAAGAAGTCTATCAGGTTTAGGAGACATGATCTGCCTTTTACAAACCCGAACTGGGTGGGATCCAGAGTTTGGAGATTACCAATGTCTTTGCTTATAATACCAATGTCTTTGTTTATAAGTTCCATGATGATACGTTCCATGGCCTTGCAGACCAGGCTCATCAGGCTAATGGGGTGGTAGTTCCTGGGGTCCATGGTAGCTCCCCCTTTGTGGAGTGGGATAACTGCCGCTGTGCACCATTCAGTGGGAACAAAGCCTGAGGTGAGGCTATGACTGAACATGGTGCTCAGGTGGGGTTCCAGTTTGTTCTGTAGTTCATGTAGAACGCAGCTTGGGTTGTTGTCAGGTCCCATGGATCCTGTGTTCTTGGCTTTGAAGAGTGTGGTTTTTACCTGTACAGTCATGATTACAGGAACTTTGCATTCTTCCGGTATAGAGATGGGCCCTTTAGGGGGTGAGAGGGGGGTAAATTTAGCACTGAATCTATCTGTCAGGATGCTGGCAATATCAGTTGGTTCTGTATATTTAGTGCCATTGTGCTGTAACTCAGAGCAGATCTGAGTGTTGCCATTGAGATTTTTGACATAGCTATAGAATGCTTTGTGGTTGTATTTAGAATCAGTGGCAATTTTGTTTTCATAACTAGCTTTGGAGGATTTTATGAGGGATCTCAGCTTCTTACTGAGGCTGACCAGGAAGTTCCTCCAATTGTGGGATTTTACTCTTTTTTTGCAACAGTTTCTTTCTTCTTTTGTAGAGTTTGCTTATGGCAGGGGGCCACCAGATTGGCTTCCTTTTTTGGAGGACAGCATTTTGGTTCTGTTAGGGATAGCATGATCCATGCACTCGTGCAAGTGCTTATAAAGTGCATTTGTGTAGGATTCAGCAGTCGTACCCCTATTGTCCATCTGCGTGGGTGTCATGAAGTTTGCCACTTCTGTCTTAAGAAGCATGACGTTGGCTTTGGAGAAACTTTTTACGGTGGTTTCCCTAATGGTGGGTGGGGGTGGGATGTGGATGTCTAGGTTGATTAGCTTGTGGTCAGATCTGACCAATGAGGAATTGACCTCTGGTGTGGAACACCAGTCACCCATGTTGATAATGACCAGGTCTAGGATATTGATGCCTCTGGTGGGTGTGTGGATAAGTTGATCCAAGGAGCTGGAATTTATGAATTCCAGAAAACGTTGAGCAAAAGAGTCGGTACATGAGTAGATTTTCCAGTTAATGGTGGGGTGGTTGAAATTGCCCATTATTAGGTTGTTGGGTTGTACCCTAATATTTTCCAGTGTATCAAGAAATGAGGAGTGTGGTACGGTGGTAGCGTTGTTACCTCACAGCAAGAGGTTCTCCCTTTTGATTCTCGGCGTGGCTTGGGAGTGCCCTCTGTCTGGAGTCTGCATGTCCTCCCCGCGGTTGGGTAGCATTGATATTCTCATCAATCAATCATTCATAGTAAGTTGTTAAAAATAGTTTTTTTAGATGCCATACATTCATACATAGTGTTCTCATGCTTTTACCCAGTTTATTAAATGATTGATTGCAGCCATCAATTGGATCCATATTGTCTTTATCTAGTGTCCAGATCCATGACCATACCATTAGAAAGTATCAACTGAATGGAAAATACCTCCCATGGGGGTAATGACTCATAAGGGTAGATTCAGCTAACTTATTCTAAGGTTGGTTATAACAATAATAGTAACATGTCTATAAACAAACCCTGTCTGTATATACAAACAAGTATAAGTAGAACTACATATATTCAAATCTATATAAATCAACACATATACAACATGTCTAGAACCAAAAAAAAAACAGAATGTTTATAAACTCCTAGTCAGACTTGAAAAGAAATATTATAAAAAGGATGTCAATTTGGCTTAGAATAACTTTTCAAATGTTCAATTAAGCTGTTGTTAACCTAGATCACACATAGACATTTCACAGTGACATTGCACCAAAAGGAATAAGTATAACATTTTTGGTAATAACCCCCGTATTTATAAACAATTTCTATACATATGTACAAAAAAGTAATAGGATATATATATATATATATATATATATATATATATATATATATATATATATATATATATATATATATAAACACCTAATTGAGCTTAAGATACTAAGAGCTTGATATTGTTTAAGAAAATATGTCCATTTATGTGTCATTTCAATATCCAAATGAGCTATAATAATCCTTAATAACACCTAAGCTTATTCAACAATAACACTCAACAAAAAGCGATTCATATTTGAATGATTTTGATATCAAACACCTTATTCTTGAACCATATCCCTTCATTCAATGCAATAGTAATAAAGAAAAAGAAATGCTAGGAGCTTAATGTTTGTGTATAGAAAAGATGCCCATTTAGCTTAGGACATTATAGGTTCATAGGTTGGTACTAGGCTATCGGCCCTAGGGCCTATACAAGCCTAGCCATAACAATTTCCTGGCTATTTCTTCCCACACTATTTACTTCCCTGGACTCCTGTCTAGCAGGGTGACTGACGTGATCCCCAGAGTGAATTTCCTTTCTCCCATCCAATCGTCAAGGTTCTTTTTGAAGAGGGTCAAGGAGGCCATTTGCTTGACATGTATGGGCAGTCTATTCCAGAGTCTGGGGAGCCTCTGCGTCAGGAACCTATCCCTCCAGCATGTTTTGCTTATTGTGATGACAAGGTTTAGATCCCTGGAGCGTGTGGCTTTGAGGGATTGGAATTTCTTTAAGTGTAGCATGTCCAACAGCTCTGGGTTTGACATGGCCTTGTATGTTAAGCAGAGATCGCCTCTGAGTAGACGATGTGTGACAGAGTATAGCTGGAGTTTTTTAAGGTGGTCAGCATAGGGCATCTGCTTTAGGCCTGTGATTCTTTTAGTGAGGTATTTCTGCGGCCTTTCCAGTTGTTGCAGATATCTTGAGAGGTACATACCAAATGGAGCATTGTATTCTATAATGGGTCTAATGAGGGATGACTACAGTGGGACAATGACCTCCTTTTTTTCTGGATGAAAAGCCCTTAGTGATTAGGTGTGCCCCATAGAAGGATTTCCTGACTGTTGTGGCGATGTGGTTATTGAAGGTGAGACCACTGTCCACTTGTGTCCCTAAGTCTCTTACACTTTCGGTGTTTAGTGTACTGCCACCTATGTGGTAATTCATGGGTACATGTTTTTTCCCAAAGGGGATAACTGTACATTTCTTGGCATTGAGCTTGAGCCCATGGCTCTGGCACCAAGCATATGTTTCTCTAAGGCCCTTTTGTAGAGTATCCACATCATTTGGGGATTCAATTATGGCTCCCAGTTTGCAGTCATCTGTGAAATTTGTTAGCCAGAGTCCCTTAGTGTTGGCCTGTACTTCAGTGAAGTAGATGCCAAACAAGAGCGGTCCCAGGACTGAACCCTGAGGTACTCCACTTGTCACATGTCTGGAGCTGGATTTGGAGTCAGCTACTTTTACAGTGTGGGTTCTGTCAGTAAGCCAGTTGGCAACCCATCAAGTGACATAGGGATTAATGCCCAGCTTAGTAAGTTTATCTATGATTCCAGAGTGGGGGAGGGTGTCAAAAGCCTTGGCAAGGTCCGGATAGGCTGTGTGGACTGCCTTACCCTCATCCACAGCTCTGGAGACCAATTCGAAGAAGTCAGTCAGGTTCAGGAGACAAGATTGGCCCTTCACGAACCCAAACTGGGTGGGGTCCAGTGTTTGAAGGTTGCCAAAATCTTTGTTTATTAGTTACATGATAATACGTTCCATGGCGTTGCAGATCAGACTCGTCAGACTGATGGGGCAGTAGTTCCCAGGATCCAAGGTGGATCTCCCCTTGTGGAGTGGGATAACTGTAGCTGTGCACCATTCAGTGGGCACAATGCCTGAGGTGAGGGTATGATTAAACATGACACTTAGGTGAGGTGCCAGTTCATTCTGTAGTTCATGTAGTACACAGCCTGGGATGTCATCTGGTCCCATGGATGCTGTATTCTTAGCTTTGGAGAGTGCGTTTTTTACCTGTGTGGCCGTTATTACTGGAATTTGGCAATCTTCCGGTATTAAGATGGGCTGTATAGGGAGTGAGAGGGGGGTAAAGTTGGCACTGAATCGATCTTCCAGGATATTGGCAATATCCTTGGGATCAGTATATTTAATGCCATTCTGTTGTAGCTCAGAGCAGATCTGAGCATTGCCATTTAGATTCTTGACATAGTTATAGAATGCCTTGTGGTTGTCTTTGGAATCTTTGGCAGTTTTATTTTTGTAACTAGCTTTGGAGGATTTTATGAGGGATCTCAGCTTCTTACTGAGGCTGGTAAGGGAGTTTTTTGCATCGTGGGATTTTCCTCTTTTCTGCAACAGTTTCTTCCTTTTGTTGTAAAGTTTGTTTATAGCAGGAGACCACCAGATTGGCTTCCTTTATTTTGAGGAGAGCATCTTGGTTCTATTTGGGATTGCATGATTCATGCATGAGTGGATGTGCTCATACAGTGTCTTAGTGTAGGACTCAGCAGTCGAACTTTCAGTTCCCGTCTGCATGGGTGTCATGATGTTTGTCACTTCTGACTTGAGTAGCATGAAGTTGGCTTTGGAGAAGTTTTTTATGGAGGTTTCCTTACTGGGGAGTGGGGGTGGGAGGTGGATGTTAAGGGTGATTAGCTTATGGTCTGACCTGACCAACGAGGGGGTGACCATAGGTGTGAAGCATTGATTTCCCATGTTGGTAATTATCAGTTCTAGGATATTGGAGCCCCTGGTGGGACTATAGATTAGTTGATCCAGGGCATTGGAATTTATGAATTCCAAGAACCGTTGGGCAAAGGTGTTGGTACATGAGTAGTTTTCCCAGTTAATGGCAGGGTAGTTGAAATCACCCAGTATTAGGGTGCTTGGTTGTATCTTAATATTTTCCAGTATGTTTAGAAAGGTGTAGTGAGAATCTTGGGGCATGGTGGGGGATCTGTAGCAAGCTACAATTTGGATTGCAGTCTTACCTAGTGATAGTTGCACCTGGAGAATTTCATATGCATTGTGTTGGGCAACTAGCCTCGTGGTGTGAATATCCTTGGTGAATATGGACACTCCTCCACCTTTAGTGTTTCGATCCTGGTTTGGAGGCCGAAAAGTGTGGTAAGAGTTGTAGCCTGGTATTGCAGAGGTACTCTCTGGAGCCTTGAACCAGGTTTCAGTTACTGCACAGATATCGATGTTCTCCATTTTTAGGAGTGCTTAGAGAGTGTGCATTTTGAGGTTTAGACTTCTAGCATTGAGTAGCATTACCTTCAGATTTTGCATGCTTGTACCTGTTATGGTGGTGGTTTTGTCCTTTGAACTTTGCCTAAAAGAAGGCACTTTAGGGGTGGCAAGAGCCTTAGCCAGTAACCTGAATCCCAGGGGTGACAGGTGCAGACCATCTCTGGCAAAGCATCGTGATCTGTTGATCATGTCATCCCAAGTAGACAGATACTGGATCCCCTTTGAATGACACCAGAAACTTAGCCAATTGTTGAAGTCAGTCATTTTGCCCTTATATTGTGGTATCATTCTGGGCAAAGGCAGGATGATACTTAGGGCTAGGGTCATACCTGCCTAGGCCACATGATCCGAGAGCTCTTCCATGTCTCTTTTCATGTAGTCCAGGGAGGTACGTCTCAAGTCATTCACTCCAACATGGACAATGACAGAGTCATATTTGTACTTGTTGTGGAGTGAATTGAGTGCATGCGTTATTTGGCAGATCCTGGCACCCGACAGGCAGCTGACTGTAATTTTCTCCTTGTACAGCCTGGTGAGTGGGACATCAGTGTGCCTGACTATAGAGTCACCTATGACTAAAGTGTTAGGTACGTTGTCTTTCCTTAGGGGCTGTTGTCGGGTGGCACATTGGTGTTGTGAGCTATGTGACACTATGGTTGTGATTGGTGTTTGCGTTTCAGCTTCGGAGGTCCTTGTTGCTTGGGCAGATTACAGTTAAGGGCCTCCGCATATGTGGATTTAGTGTTGCTATCAGTGGGTGTCGGTGGTGTGAGTTTAGAAGGGTTATGTGTTGCTTGAGGTGTAGTGGGGGTGTTAACCTTCTCCTCTTGACTGTCTAGCGCAATCTTGGGTGGAGAGAGCTTTGCTTCCAGTTTGGCTATGTAAGTGCATCTCTCACAGGTTAAAGTGTTGGGTGGTAGGAGGAGAGTGTTGTCTGTGTACATGAGGCAATTGCTGCATTGCCCCAGTATGCCCAGATTCACCAGGTGGACAGGAGGAATCACCGGAAGCTGACCCTTGGACATGCCTGATTTGGTGCTTTTTTTTTTAAAGTACAGGAGCTGTTTTTCCTTCCCTTAGCAAGGTACTTTGCAGTTATAGGCTGTTTAGTGCCTATGATTGATTTCTCCTTATTAACAAGGAGAGTTGAGTGCTTGTATCAGTTTAAGGCTTCCTATTGCTTTCCAGCAGGTATTAGAGCAAGTGCTAGTCACAGGATTGCTTAAAGGTAAGATGAAAAAAAATGGTTTATCCTAAACACTGCAGTGTGCACTAGAGAAGTTAGATGTGAAAGTAGGTAACTTAAGTTTTACCTGTCTAAAAAGTTAAGTTTTAGTGGAGAGTCACTATTTTTAAAACAGCAAGATAGATTAAAAGGGGGTGATCACTTTTGTATTCTGGTACTATGGAATACAGTAGGATGGCCAATAAATTGAATAGTTGAAGGGGAGGAATTTCACAAAATGATAATTTTGTGCTTACTCACACAAGCCAATGAAAGAAGAGAGGAAATGAGATATATAGTCAAATTAACATAAGAGGCAGACAACTAGAAAGACAGTGGTATTTAAGAACAGAATAGCAACAGAGTGGGCGGGTGGGAACAATTTTCTGCCTGACTCACAAGAGACAGAGCTGTGATCTCTTTTGAAGTTTTAATATGCAGTTAAAAGCAGAATACAAGTGAAACACAAGGTAAAAAAAACAAATCATAGTATTCAAAATATAAAAAGGCAATAAACTAATACAAAATACAACAAATAAAAAGCAAACCAACCTTTCCTTCACAGCAAAGTGTAGCAGAGTCTGGGTGAGCCTTTCTAATAAAAGCAATACTCGGATGGGCTGTTATAAGCCTTCAATGAGTTCAAATCAACTTGCAAATGCAGCAAAATAAGTCCAATAAATCCAGTGGAACATATATTAAAAACTTTTAATTGTGAGCACTTTCATTTACATAAAATAAACTTCTTCAGAAAATTAAGAAAATACAAACAAGTATTTAAATGCACTTGCTAATTAATAACATCACAAAACCCACCCATTTCATGTGCAAAGTAAATGACTTTAAAGACACATTTAGTGTTTCCTAAATGTGCTAAAACTATACTACTGTAGTGTATTTAAATACTTGTTTGTATTTTCTGAATTGTCTGAAGAAGTTAATTTATTTTATGCGAACGAAAGCGCTCACAATTAAAAATTTTTAATATAAGTTCCATTGGATTTATTGGACTTATTTTGCTGCATTTGTAAGTTGATTTGAACTTCTTGAAGTGGTTATTTGTTAGTTTCTAACTTTTCCAAGTCTGTTTTGCCATTTATATAAGCCTAGATCACACATAGGCTTACGTTGCACCAAAAAGAATTAGTACAAGGTTTTGTAACAACCCCCATATCTATAGACACTTCCTATACATATATTCAAAAAAGGTAGTAGGACATATATATTAATATAAAGTTATTACACACCTAATTGAGCTTAAGCTTGATGTTATTTAAGAGAATGTGTCCGTTTAGCTTAAGGTGTCATTTCCAATGCCAAATTAAATTATATTAAGTTTTGGATAACACATAGGCTTGTTCCACATTAACACTCATCCAAAAAACGCTTATTATCAAAGGGTATTGGTATCAAACACCTTCTTATTGAACCACACCCCTTCATTCAGTATAGTAATAGAGCACAATAACATAACGAACTGAAAACATCAGTTAACCCAATAAAAGAGTAGACCCGTATTCAAAATGTTAACACACTAAGCCAATTACTGTTAGTACATATTCAAAAATTGAAATTAGTTTATAAAAGTTCATATCCCTTCCAAACAAAGTCTATTCTTTTATACAAAAAGTTCAATAACACCATCAGCTCCTTCATAAATCGAATTTATTCTAATGTTGAAAGTCAGTCCCCACCAGCGCTGATTATTGTCACATATTTATTATAAACCAAGACGAAAAAAAAGGAGACTGCTCAATCGAAAACACCAGTCACAGATATAAAACAAAAGTCATTCCACTGCAACTGTCCCAAAAATAATCCATTAAACCACCGTATTTAGAAATACGTTTGATCCACATAAAACAAACCAGTTACAAAAACAAGATGCTAGCCCACTACACAACTTGAAAAATGGGGCTAATGATACCTAGAAAGCTGGCAATAAATATTTCGGCTTTTCCCGGTTAGGGATCGCCACAGCAGAACTCCGGTCAGCTAATGATTGACAGTGGATTTTTATGGTGCCGAGTTGCCAGCCCGATGCCCAACCTTCAAAGTAGGCACAACCATTCATGCATGCACCTACCTGCATGTCTTTAGACATCACTCGACCACGGGAAGGACATGCAGACTCCACACAGAAGGCGCTCCAGCCGAAAATCAAATGGGAGAACCTCTTGCTGTGAGGTGGCAACACTAACCACTGCACCACAGTGGCCATAGAAAGCTGGCAATAAATGTTCCCTGTTAACTAAAATGATATCACACAGTTCTAATCAGTACATGACTTTCATCACAAAAAGCATACTGGTTCCCCAAACGACATGTTCCCTCTAGTCAACGATCAAACCATGATTATGTTTGTGATGACCGTGCCCTGGCCCAGCAATCAAGGAGCCTCAATCTTCACCACTAACACCAGGGAGGCCATCTCATAGAAGAGAAAAGGATAACTAATACACACAGTAAAGTACAATTTCCCTTAAGTGCACACGGAGATCACAGTCAGTCTGGGGCTGGTTGCTCCCTTGATCACCAGGTCCCCCAATAAGACTCCTCACTGGCACAGCTATAGGTTCCAGGTCTCAGCCTAACTGGGCAAGCTAAAACCTCCAGTAGCCTATCTGTCCAACCAGTGCTTTGTGTCCCTGCCAAGTAGCTGACACAACACACACACACTTTGAGATAAGTATTTATACAACTTCACAGACACTCCTGGGAAAGGCGGACAGAGATTCTCCAACTGTGCCCCTTTACCCAGACTATATGGTAGTAATTACTGCCACCACCCAGTTAATAATATCAGCTATTAAAAGGCCCTTAAAAGGGTGTCCAATTATTACTGTGCAAAATTAATATCCAATGGTAGTATGACTAACAGTCAAGGCTTACTTTAGAGTGGTCTGTTACAATAACATCTATAAATATGCAATGTACTCTACAGCTTATCTCTACACAAATCAGCCACAGGTAGAAGGTTTTAAAAATATTTAATAATAAATAATTAAAACACAAGACAAAACTACTACACCACAGATATATCTAAGAGTGCAGATATCACACAGAAACTTAAAATAATACAGTAGGACAGGTCTGATTTCAAAGAGAAATACCTAATTAATATTTACTAGCTTTAACTATTCCTATAAGAAATTACAGTGCTAAAACTTACATGTGAGCATAAGGCAGAGTGCTGATAAGTGGATATCCAAAGTCAAAATGCTTTCCAGTCTCTTGTGAGAAATAGTATTTAAACATTACTAACAAACATGTTTGCTGGGTCCCTCCCCAAATTACATCATTTTTGACACTTAGGTTTTCCTAGGAAAACACACTGCATTATTTAGCAATCTAACACCTGCACAGAAACTTACAAAAATAGAAGGCATTTCACATGTATATGCTAGCAGAAACCAGAGCAATAAAGCACCTTCCACATCGAAATTCTAGTCATAAACTTTAGCCTTAAAACAATGGGCATGAAATCTTCATCCAGCCACTCTGGAGCCGAATTGTAAACATTAAAGAGTTTCATAAGATATTTTCAATTTAAAAAGACACATTTGAAATACTTGGCTTGGTTTTCCTTACAGCAGATGGCAATGTTGCAACAATCATGAAGTTCACATTTTACAGTGTTTTCTTACATTTAAGAAACATGCCTGTATTTTACATTTATTATCAAGAAAACCTGCTTGTATTTTACATTTATTTATACAGTTGATAGAATTATGTATCAAATTCTATTTGACTAGGCTGGCAGCCATTGCTCCCATCTCTCCCCAATCATCACATCTCTTCCCCCCTGGGGAACTCAAGCAAGTTTTTCAAGTTCCCCTTGAGAAACATCACTTGAGAGTGTCAAGTCTATCTGGGTGTACCTCACCCCATTCCCTGTCTTGAGAGCCCATCTGCATTGGCATTGCTACTTCCACTGTGGTGCTGCACTGACATATCATATGTTTGCAACCCTAGACTCCATCTTAGCAACTTGGCATTTTGCTGACTGGCTCTGTTTAACCATGTTAGCGGGCTGTGATCTATCATCACAGTGAATTTTCATCCATACAGATAAGGCTGAAGTTTTTGTAGTGCCCACATTATGGCTAGACATTCCTTTTCTACCACTGCATAGCATTCCTCCCTGGGTTGGAGCCTATGACTGAGATAAACCACTGGGTGCTCATCTCCCTCTGAAGAAATCTGGCTAAGTACAGCCCCCACCCCATAGTTTGAATCATCCACCTGCACAAATTATTTGCTGTAGTCTGGACTGGCTAACACAGGGGGTCCTCCCAAATCTTCATTAAGCTTCTGAAATGCCTGCTCACAAGCTGGGGTCCACACTACCTTATCTGGCCTGTTTTTCCTTGTCAGGTCTGTAAGTGGAGCAGATATGGTACTATAATTGGGAACAAACTTTCTGTAGTACCCTGCTGTCCCCAAGAATGCCCTCACCTGCTTTTTGGTAACAGGTGCAAGCCATGTCTGAATAGCTTCCATTTTGGCAAGTTCTGGCTTTATCTTACCACTCCCCACTCTATGTCCTAGGTAGGAGACCTCTGCCATTCCCACCTGTCATTTGCTCAGCTTAATGGTCAACTCTGCCCTCTGTAGTCTGCCCAGCACCTCCCTAACATGTTGAAGGTGCTTTTGCCAGGAATGGCTGTATATAGCAATATCATCCATGTAAGCAAGGGCAAACCCTCCTTCTCCTGCTAAGATATGATCTACCAGCCTCTGGAAAGTTGCTGGGGCATTCTTCATCCCAAAGGGCATCTTTGTGAAATCATACAATCCAAAAGGAGTCACAAAGGCTGACTTCTCTCTAGCACTGGGAGTCAAGGGCACCTGCCAGTAACCCTTGGTAAGATCAATGGTTGTAAGATACTTAGTCCCACCCAGCTGCTCTAGGGCCTCATCTGTCCTAGGCATGGGGTAAGCATCCAATTCTGTGTGACTATTTAATTTCCTGTAATCCACACAGAACCTGGTGCTGCCATCCTTCTTTGGCACCAACACCACTGGTGAGGCCCAGGGACTGTTGGACTCTTGAGTCACCCCTCATTCCAACATCTCCTGTACCTCCTCCCTCAGAGTCTGTTTGACTCTCTCAGGCACCCTATAAGGGGCCTGCCTAATAGGCCTTTGGGGTCCTGTATCCACCTGGTGCTGCACCAGGTGGGTGCACCCTTGTTTCCCAGTGAACATGTCCCCAAATTCCTGCAACACTGCTCAGATTTCTCGAACCTGGGTAGGAGATAGCTGCTGGGATATTGCTACCCCTTTCACTGAGGTGTCAGCCCGAGCCTCACTGAGGAGATCAGTCCCCATATCTCCCTCAGTCTCCTCCTGCAATCCACTGCAAACGCTCAGCACAAGGGCCTCCCTATCATGGTAAGGTTTCATCATGTTAACATGGTACAATTTGTGCCCCTGCCATCTGCCTAGCACTTCCACCATGTAGTTAACATCACTTACCTTTCTTACCACCTTGTAGGGTCCCTCCCAAGCTGCTTGCAACTTGTGTCTGACAGGAATGAGAACCATCACCTGCTGCCCTACAGCATACTTTCTAGCTCAAGCATTCCTGTCATACCACACCTTCTTCTGTTGTTGGGCTTCTGCCAGGTTCTCCTGGGCCAGGCCCATGAGTTCCCTGAGCCTTGTCCTGAGGTTCAGGACATATGCCACAACAGACTCCTTGTGAGACTCACACTCACCTTCCCACTCATCTCGAATTAAATCTAGAGGTCCCCTCACCCTATGCCCATACAGCAAATCAAAGGGTGAAAAACCTGTGTATTCCTGGGGAAACCTCTCTGTAAGCAAACAACAGATGGGGCAAATATTTGTCCCACTCCCTCTTAAACTGATCTGCAAATGCCCATAGTATGGACTTGATTGTAGAGTTTAACCTCTCAACAAGACCATTAGTATGGGGATGGTAGAGGTGGTCTTCATATGCTTCACCCCACAGGACTTCCACAAACAAGCCAGCAGGTCTGACATAAAATTGGCACCTCTGTCAGACAGTATTTCCTTTGGGAAACCTACCCTGCTTAAAATTTCTAGCAAAGCATCTGATGCCTTCTCGGCCTCAATGGAGGACAAAGCCACTGCTTCAGGGTATTGTGTAGCATAATCTGCAATCACTAGGATATATTTTTTCCCTGTGGAACTTGGGGTACTCAGAGGACCCACAATATCCATAGCTACCCTCTGAAATGGCTTGTCAATCACAGGCAAAGGCATCAAAGGAGCTCTCATCTTGTCTCCTGCCTTGCCTACCTTTTGGCACTGCTGACAGGTCCTGCAGTACCCTGTTACATCTCTGGAAATTTCAGGCCAATAGAAGTTTTGCATAATATGCCTCTTTGTACATTTTATGCCCATATGACCTGCAAAGGGAATATCATGGGCTATGGCTAGAAGTGCCAGATGGTAAGCTCTAGGCACTACCAACTACTGTACTCTCTCACCTTCTAGCCCTCCCTCAGGGGTCCACTCTCTGTATAGTGACCCTTTGTTCCAGTATACAGATTCCCCCTTCCCTTGAGAATCAGGTGCCTCCGTAGCTACCTGCCTCAGGCCTTGCAATGTAGGGTCTGAGAGCTGAGCCTGTCTCAAGTCTCTCCTTGTAACCCTTCCCAGCTCCCCTTCCACTGGAAGTCTGGCATCCTCTGACAGCGGTGCCTCACTGTCAGCCTGGGAACTACTACTCACCTCTACCTTTGCAATTACCCTGTCCAAGGGAACATCAGTACCCACAGCAGCTGTGGCTCACATTCAGTCTCACTGCTACAGCGTAGCTCACTCCCTGCCCTCAGCAGTCCTGGCTACAAGTATGCAGTCTGTCAGAGTCTCCCCCAGGCTACCAGACCCACATGCTTGTCTCCTAGCCTCACTGCATGTAACTGCATAAGTACATAGTACTGCCTCATCCAAATTCTTCCCTCTCAGGACATCTGCAGGATGGTAGTTCCATACCCCTGTTGTCTCAAGACAGCCCACTATTGGCATTTTGTCTTTACCACTTACTGGCTCCCTCAACTTTGGTTTCCCACCTTGCCTCCGTGGACATCTGTATGCCACATGGCCCCACTGGTTGCATTCAAACCATTTAACCCTAGCTCCTGGACGTGTACCTGGACTAGTGGCTTCCCCTGCTACTGGTGGATTCTGTTGGGGCAGTCTGTGCTGCCCACCATGGGTTCCTTTAGTCCCATGAGCAGTACTGGTGGTCCCTTTCCTGTGCAGGGCTGCCCTGCTTGCTAGGTATAGGTCTCCCTTCTTCCCCAACTCCTCTGAAGTAGCACACTATTTATCAGCTAACCAGATCCTCATGTCCTCAGGCAAAGTGCTAAGGGCTTGTTCCCTTACCAAAAGGTCTGCCAGGCCTTCAAAAGTGGTGACCTGACATTCACTCACCCAGCTATGAAAATAACTGCTCAGTTCAACAACATATTCATATACATTTTCATCTGCCTTGTGTCTATGCTCACAAAACTTTTTCCTATACATTTCAGGTGTTAGCTTAAAACATTCCAACAAGTGTCTTTTTACAGCAGTATAATCAAAACAGTCAGTGTCATGCATTTTTGCTAAAGAAGTTACAGCTTTACCATGGAGTAAGGGGGTCAGGAACTGTACCCAGAGCCCTTGGTCAACTTCATACTGTTTACATACCCACTCAAACATATGAATGAAGCTATCGAAATTATTCCCCTCTTTAAACTGTGGAAGAAATTTATTGACCTTTTGTGCTTCTGGGGTCCAGCTACTCCCTTCCCCATTACCTCCATGACTCTGGTGAAGAGTCAGCATTTCCCTCTCATGCCTCCTCTGCCATTCATTTTCCTCAGCTTGTAGACTCCTAATTTTCTCGGCTGCTTCTAGTTCCATACGCCTGGCCTCCAACTCAAGTCTCTTTAGCTCCAGCTGGATTTTTAAGTCCACTGCAGAAAGGTTGAGCTGTCCATTCTCCAAGGATATTGTATCTCCACTGTCAGTCTGATTGCCATCCAGGCTGCTTTCTGATGCAGCTGTAATGAAGGCTGCAATCAGGTCTGCTTTAGTCAGGTTTAGCTGTACCAGTTCCCTAGCCTGGCACATCTCACCCAGCTGGCTCCTTGTTAGCTTTCCATACTCTTCTGTTGACATGCTGCCAGCTCACCCTGACTAACACTAAGCTAACAAAAGAAATAAAATAATTGTGATCTGAACTCTGAGTATACACTGCATGGCTGTTTTTAGAGTACAAAACACTTTTAGAGATCACTGTACATAAGCTACAGGAATTTGCTCTACCCCACAATACTACAAGCCAATTAGTATGTGAAGTAGATCCCACCACTGCCAAACACTTGTGATGACCGTGCCCTGGCCCAGCATTCAAGGAACCTCAGTCCTCACCACTAACACCAGGGAGGTTGTCTCATAGAAGAGAAAAGGATAACTAATACACACAGTAAAGTACAATTTCCCTTAAGTGCACATGGAGATCACAGTCAGTCTGGGGCTGGTTGCTCCCTTGCTCACCAGGTCCCCAATAAGACTCCCCACTGGCATAGCTATAGGGTCCAGGTCTCAACATAACTGGGCAAGCTAAAACCTCCAGTACCCTCTCTGTCCAACCAGTGCTTCGTGTCCCTGCCAAGTAGCTGACACAACACACACACACTTTGAGATAAGTATTTATACAGCTTCACAGACACTCCTGGGAAAGGCTGACACAGATTCTCCAGCTGTGCCCCTTTATTCAGACTATACGGTAGTGATTACTGCCACCACCCAGTTAATAATATGATCTACTAAAAGGCCCTTAAAAGGGTGTCCAATTATTACTGTGCAATTTGAATATCCAATGGTAGTATGACTAACAGTCAAGGCTTACTTTAGAGTGGCCTGTTACAATAACCTCTATAAATATGCAATGTACTCTAGAACTTATCTCTGCACAAATCAGTCACAGGTAGAAGGTTTTAAAAATATTTAATAATAATTAAAACACAAGACAAAACTACTACACCACCGAGATCACACAGAAACTTAAAATAATACAGTAGGACAGGTTTGATTTCAAAGAAAAATACCTAATTAATCTTTACTAGCTTTAACTATTCCTACAAGAAATCACAGTGCTAAAACTTACATGTGAGCATAAGGCAGGGTGCTGATAAGTGGATATCCAAAGTCAAAATGCTTTTCAGTCTCTTGTGAGAAATGGCATTTAAACATTACTAACAAACATGTATGCTGGGTCCCTCCCCAAATTACATCATTTTTGACACTTAGGTTTTCCCAGGCAAACAAACTACATTATTTAGCAATCTAACACCTGCACAGAAACTTACAACAATAGAAGACATTTCACATATGTATGCTAGCAGAAACCAGAGCAATAAAGCACCTTCCACATCTAAATTCTAGTCATAAACATTAGCATTAAAACAATGGGCATGAAATTTTCATCCAGCCACCCTGGAGCCAAATTGTAAACATTAAAGAGATTCATAAGATTTTTTTCAACTTAAAAAGACACATTTGAAATACTTGGCTTAGTTTTCCTTACAGCAAATGGCAATTTTGCAACAATCATGAAGTTCACATTTTACAGTGTTTTCTTACATTCAAGAAACATGCCTGCATTTTACATTTATTATCAAGAAATCATGTCTGTATTTTACAATTATTTATACAGTTGATAGAATTATGTATCAAATTCTATTTGACTAGGCTGGCAGCCTTCACACCCATCTCTCTCCAATCGTCACAATGTTGACTTATAATAGTTGACCCAGGTCCATCCAACAATGTCCGTACTTGGCAAACGACACTATATTCCAAAAATGAAACAAGTCCACTATGCTAAAAGTATAAAAATTCCAAATCAGGTGAGAGATATGAAGAGAGATGAACTCAGTTCAGCCGCGGGCACACATGGTGCTAACACTGAGCCAACAGCGAGACTCCCAACTGAAGATACCAGAAAACTGCTCACAAGTATGGCAGGTGCAAACAGCCAAACTTAGATTCAAATGTTCAGAACAAACAGCCAGCACCAAAGTGTAATAAGCATACATATAGTTTATTAACTATAAATAGGTCATGTCACCAACATCATACTGGTTTCAGCATACTTGCCTTCTTCAGTGATAAAAAACATGTCAGTAAATCCAACACATAACCATTTATATATAACTACATAAATAAATAATGAAATCAACCCAGCTGGTGGGGACTGACTTTCAACTTTAGAACAGATTAGATTTACGAAGGAGCTGATGGTGTTTTCGTTCTTTTTGTATAAAAGAATAGACTTTGTTTGGAAGGGATATGAACTTTTATAAACTAATTTTGATTTTTGATTATGTACTAACAGTAATTAGCTTAGTGTGTTAACATTTTGAATACAGGTCTACTCTTTTATTGGGTTAACTGATGTTTTCAGTTCATTATGTTATTGTGTTCTATTACTATACTGAATGAAGGGGTATGGTTCAAGATGAAGGTGTTTGACACCAGTACCCTTTGATACTAAGCATTTTTTGGTTGAGCGTTAAGGTGGAATAAGCCTATGTGCTATCTAAAGCTTAGTATAATTTATTTGGGTATTGGAAATGACACATTAAGCTAAACGGACACATTCTCTTAAATAACATCAAGCTTAAGCTCAGTTAGGTGTGTAATAACTTTATAGTAATATGGTTTACTATCATATACCCGAAATGCACTCGGTCGACTGTTCACATGGTAGACCAAGATTGTACGAAATTCACAATGTCAAACACCGGAATTGCTGAAGTACATGTCGACTGCTACCTAGGGATGGGGTTTTAACATAGGTCGAGATAGGGGTAGATGTGTATTTCGGCAATATCAGTGTCCGACATTGCCTATGGTCGACATTCCGATTTTCGAAGTGGCGTCGACCGACTTCACTTCGAATAAATGATAGTAAACCTATTAATATATATGTCCTACTACCTTTTTTGAATATATGTATAGGAAATGTCTATAGATATGGGGATTGTTACAAAACCTTGTACTAATTCTTTTGGGTGCAACATAAGCCTATGTGTGAGCTAGGCTTATAACAGCCCATCCGAATATCGCATATAATGTCCTAAGCCAAATGGACATCTTTTCTATACACAAACATTAAGCCCCTAACATTTCTTTTTCTTTATTACTATTGCATTGAATGAAGGGATATGGTTCAAGAATAAGGTATTTGATATCAAAATCATTCAAATAAGAATCGCTTTTTGTTGAGTGTTATTGTTTAATAAACGTAGGTGTTTTTAAGGTTTATTATAGCTCATGTGGATATTGAAATGACACACGCATGGACATATTTTCTTGAACAATATCAAGCTCTTAGTATCTTAAGCTCAATTAGGTGTTTTTATATATATATATATATATATATATATATATATATATATATATATATATATATATATATGGTTCCCCTTCATATGATTGATTTTCTCTAAACTTGAAAGTCATAAACTCGAAACCAGAATCTCGAATTTAGAGAAACTCGAACATATGAAAGGGACAAAAAAAAAATTAACACCTTTCAAATGTTTTCACAGGGGGGCTGTGCCCCCACCCCCCCCTACTTAAATATACCTACTCCAAGATTGCACTATAGTGAAAAAAAGGGAAATCTCCCATTCCACGCTATATGTGTAAGCGCAAAATGGAAGATTTTCCATTCCTCCACTATAGTGTGGTCACGGAACATTCACATTTAAACTGTTAGGGTACAGGGGGACCTGGCCCCCTGCAATAAGGTAAGTTAACTTTTTATTTTTTTAAACCTAAGGCTCCCATTCACAATTTCGAGTGAATGGAAGTTCGAGATTCTGGTCTCGTGATTATGAATTTTGAACTTCCATCCATTTGATCTTGTGAAGGGGAACTACAAGCTCGACACTTCACAAGATCGACATTTAGAATGACGAGACCACAAGACCAACGGAGTAGATAACCGACAACTTGTAATCCCGACAGCGAAAACACCAACATAGGAAAAGTGTGAGTGCGACTCGGTAAATATGCGATAGTGAGGGATTTAGAGTTAGGGTGTGGGAAAGGTGAGTGTGCGATAGTGAGGGACTTAGGGTTAGGGTGCGGGTAAGGTAAGTGCGCGATAGTGAGGGATTTAGGGTTAGGGTGCGGGTAAGTGTGCGATAGTGAGGGACTTGAGGGTTAGGGGTGGATTAAGTGAGTTAGGGTTAGAGTGCGGGTAAGGTAAGTGTGCGATAGTGAGGGACTTGAGGGTTAGGGGCGGATTAAGTGAGTTAGGGTTAGGGTGCGGGTAAGGTAAGTGTGCGATAGTGATGGACCTTAGGGTTAGGGTTTGGGTTAGGGTTAGTGCATAGATAGTTGTGTGTAAGGTGTAGTGTAGGTTTTTAGGATGTTGGTGTACTTGTGTTGTGTGTGTGTTGTGTGGAACAGCAAACTTTTTGTTTTGTTAACTGTCGGGATTGTGGTTTGTCGGGCATGTGAACTTTCGTGTTTTTGCGGTTTCGTTCTTGTGGTCTCGTCATTCTAAATGTCGATCTTGTGAAGTGTCGAGCTTATAAGGTAGATCCATATATATATATATATATATATATATATATATATATATATATATATATATATATATATCCTATTACTTTTTTGTACATATGTGTTGGAATTTTTTATAAATACGGGGGTTATTACCAAAAATGTTATACTTATTCCTTTTAGTGCAATGTCACTGTGAAATAAGTCTATGTGTGATCTAGGTTAACAACAGCTTTACTGAACATTTGAAAAGTTATTCTAAGCCAAATTGACATCCTTTTTATAACATTTCTTTTCAAGTCTGACTAGGAGTTTATAAACATTGGGTTCTAGACAAGTTGTATATCTGTTGATTTATATAGATTTGAATATATATAGGTTCTACTTATACTTGTTTGTATATACAGATAGGGTTTGTTTACAGACATGTTACTATTATTGTTATAACAGATAACATATGGGTCTGGAATGATGTACTAAAAAATATATGCTTTTTGTTGGTTAATATATTGCAAATCTTTTGGGGGGGGGTTGCTGTTCTGTGGGTGATAGGAGTTTGATTCTGTTACCTGGGCTGATAACCTTAGAATAAGTTAGCCTAATCTACCCCTTTATAAGAGTCATTACCCCATGGGAGTGTAGTCCATTCAATTTGATACTTTTTAATGATTTATAGAATACCGATAGGCCCTAGGTCGTATATATGTAGATACTTTTTGAGCTATATCCTATATGGCATATTTGAATAGTTTGTAGAATACCGACAGACCCTAGGTGGCTTATATGCTATGGGATGATTGATTAATGCGTATTATTGTGGTGTTATTTCTCATCTGCAACTTGGAAAATTTATAGATTGTGAAGCTTATGGTCATGGATCTGGACACTATTTTACAAGGCCTTTGTGCCGATAAGAATGACATACGAGTTTCTGGTTTGACAAGCCAAAGTGATGGGAATTTGGATAAAGAAAATATGGATCCAATTGACGGCTGCAATCAATCATTTAATAAACTGGGTAAAATCATGAGAACACTACGTGAGAATGTATGGCATCTCAAACTATTCAAAGTAAAAGTATTACCCCTAGGGGGCTGAGGGTGAAAATACAACCATTAGTGGGTAAGCTGGATGAAACCCTAATAAAAGAATGGGGTGTAGCACAACAAAATGCCTCCATGACATTCATTCTGGTTTTAACTATGAACAAATGATTGATGAGAATATCAGGGAGGTAAAGGCGGTATGTGAGGAACTTAAGGATTGTGTGCTTATTACACTTTGGTGCTGGCTGTTTGTTCTGAACATTAAGTTTGGTCGTTTGCACCTGCCGTACCTGCAAGCAATTTTCTAGTATCTCATTATTTTTAATCCACCCATTTACACTCCTGCATATGTTTAAATCTCCACAAGGAGCATACTGGCACAACGTTTTATCTTCTTGTGTAAATGCAACCTGTATACAGACAGTGATCCCTATACAATTGATTGAAAGCCAAACAATCACTAGGCATGTAAATTAAAGAAAATCATTTCCCAATGATTTAGAATAATACCAATAAAATATATTTTTGGGGCAGGCCCATGCTCCCTAATTTGTTTGACTTATTAATCAAATTTGAGGTTGCTCACCTCTGGACATGATCCAGTTTCAGTGACTGTGACGGATGTGTGATTCAGCCATGATAAGTCCTGAGATGTGGCTGTCACATAGCTGATCAGCTCTTGGTACTGCAATGGAAAGTAGCTTGTTGCACAACTCAGTAAATACACTAAATGTATTACACGAAAATGTAGTTTTAACTTTTGCTACTGAATGAAATTATTTTTCTGGAGTTCTACCTTTTTGGGTGTAGAACAACACCTTGCCAAATAAACAACCTTGTCAGTTTTTCAGCAGAACCTACCCTTATTCATCCATTTTTGTATCTTATCCAACAAATCTCCACTCTCATCCATGTCTGTGTAGGAACATTGTCTACAATGTCCCCATTTCTTAGTCATTAAGGATCCATTATTGTTAACCATAACTGGTCTCTCCAAAATCCTTTTACTATTATTACTGTTTTTGTATATAAAAGTAGAGAGACTCGAAAAATCTACTTTTAAATCATCGTCACTTTTTAATATGTTACAATTTTTATACAAAATTTTTTTTTTATCAAGTGCATCATATGAATAATGTAAAATCTTGTTGTTCATACCCCTCTACTTTCAAAAAGTCACCATTTCTGAATTACTCTCTGTTTGATTCTAATTTATGTCTGATTGCTAACAAACTGCTACATGTATTAAGGTTATAGGGTTTGAATCAGTTCACCTCCATTTCCCTATTTTGTGAGTTTGAGCAAGTAACTTAACCAAACAGTGCTATTGGGTCATTCCTGATAAGGTACACTTTTCATCTGGTTTACTGACTTAACAAATAAAAAAATAATATTTAAAATTTGTCCCCATTTTGTCCCCCATTTCTTTTGGAATTCTTGAGCAAACATATTGAGAGGTGTTCTGATCTGTTTCTTGTAAAATTTGTGGCTTCTAGCAAAATGTTGGAGTTTGCAGTTGCTAAGCAGTGACAAACATATATGTTTCAGATATTGTATCCTTCAGAAAATGCTTGATTAATGCAAAGATGATTTTATCAACTTTCTATGTATAAAAGAGTAAACTATTTACTACTGTTCCTGATTTAATCCTTGTTTCTGAATCTTGAGCTGAGATGTTGAGAGGGAAGAATTGCACAGTATGGTTTTGATATCAGTGGGGTGAATACATTTCTGGGGCTTTATTTATGAAGATATGTATTCATTTGATCTCAAGCAAATATCTGAGGTGTGCAGTCATACAAGTGGCTGTAACTGATGGATGTATGTCTTGTGGGTGGTCAAAGATCAAAGTATTAGGGATACAGTAAGTAGAATGAAATAATTGTAACTGAGATGGAGAGAAAGGAAGTTGTTTTTGCCTGAAAATGTGTAACTAGAGATGCAAAGAGAGAATATGAGAATAATTTGATTATGTGTGTGTGTGTGTGTGTGTGTGTGTGTGTGTGTGTGTGTGTGTGTGTGTGTGTGTCTGTGTGTGTGTGTGTTTGTCTTGACCTTTTTCAACTTAGTCTCAAGTCTCCAATGTTTGAAGACCTGGGTGTGTGGTAAGACAATATATTACAACTGCTGTACAACTTTTTTGTGTTATAAACAGCGTAAAAGGAAAATTATAAATTGTTAACATGTGACTGCTCTGGCAAGTGAAAAGACACTGGATATCAAAAAACATTTTATAAGTATAAAGTCCACAGTTTAACCATGGTGAGCTTCCTTTCTAGTTGTTAGCAAATGTGTCATATTTTAAAAAATATGTTCAACATTGTACAAGCTAGTGTAATATTCCACATTTTTAAGTGGTGTTCAGTGGTGGCACCTTTTCTTGTTGTGGCTCAGCTGGGGCACAGTAGCTAGCTGGTAGGGCACATAGGACATGTGAAAAAAAAAACACAGAAACATCATGCCATTAAAGTATAGAATATATATTTTTCTAAATAGGTTACTGAGATTTAAGGGTTATTTTTGACTTTAGGCTCCTTGGGGATACATATAATACAATCAGAATACCACTTTCAGTGTCAGATTTTTATTATGAAATTCTAGAAGTTTGAATAAAAATTTTCAGTTTTGTGAAGACATAGTGATGTGGGGAAATTATCAGGTTCTTATGGTTACTGAAACTTGGTTTTCTGATAAAAATAAAAATGTGTACTAACCGGGTTGTAAACCTTGTCATAAGGTAGGAAGTGAAGGGAGGGGTGGTCTACTTTTATTCAGTGTGGAATGTCCTTTAGTAATTGTAAGATTGATGATACGTATGAGATAATTACAGTTCAACTTAAAGGTGTGGGAGTAAGTGTTAAGATTGGTCTTTTTTATAAACCTCAAAATCAATCTTGTAATGATTTAAAGGGATTTTGCTAATCTATAATCTCATTGATGGAAGCTGGAATTTATATTTTGTGTGGTGATTTGAATGCTCCTGGTATTGATTGGTTGTGTACAAATAGTAATAGGTGACAATTTGGTGAAATGATTAATATGAGTAGAGGCTTGGTTTATTCATAAATTGTGACACAATTGACAATAGGGTTAAGAATCAGGAATTAATTGATGACTGTGAGGTTTGTGAGGAGATAATGGATTCTGATC
Source organism: Protopterus annectens (assembly GCF_019279795.1). Taxonomy (NCBI): domain Eukaryota; kingdom Metazoa; phylum Chordata; order Ceratodontiformes; family Protopteridae; genus Protopterus; species Protopterus annectens. The sequence goes on from NC_056739.1 coordinate 421,814,764, forward strand.
GTTGTTGTATTTCATGGACTTGTGAGATTTTAAAGCCTCATAAGCAGAAAATAGGTCAAGGGATAAGGTATGCCTATTCTAGAACAGATTACAGTAAGATAAGACAATTGATAATGAACTGGAATTGGACAGAATCTATTTGTCCTGTAGATATAATAGAAGGTTAGAATAGGTTTTTATAATGTTTGTATGTGTTGATCAAACATTTTGCACCTATGATTACTAGTAAGCTCCATGAGTATAGACCTCCTTGGTGGAACTCTTCTTTACAAAAGCTGCATAATCAATCAAAGAATTTTGGAAAAGGTTGAAGAAGAAGCCTGGGGAAGGAGACTGTCTAAATACAGAATAATAAGAGAATAATAAGTTAAAGAGGTTATCCAGAATGAGGAGAGAGGTTTATGAAAAAAGGTTAGCTAGTAGTGGTGCTAATAATATAAAGGCATTTTTAATCTATTAAAGAGGTTTAGGAAAATGCATATACTGGCTGTGAGCTTCAAGTTGGTGGTGAATTAATAACTGATGCTGAGTCAGTAGCTAACACTTTTATTGATTATTTTGTTGGACATTGAGATGGAGTGAGAAATCAGAATTCGATTTTTTAATATGTTTTTGACTGTCCAAACATAGTTACACTTAGGTCTGACTTACTGATGATACTGTTAGAAGTATATCTGCTGTAGGGCTTGATGGTGTTAGTGATCTCTTTCTATCTTGCATTATTGGGACATTTCACCTTGTTTGTGGTCATTTATTTCAAAAAAACTTTAGGAGTTAGGCTATATTCCTCATGTTAGAAATTGGCCTATAGTGTCCCATTTCCAAAAGGTATTAATCCTCATGTTGTTGAAAACTATAGACCAATCAGTCTTACATGTCTTATTGGTAAATGTTTTGAATTGGTATTATCTCAATACATTATTAATTCTTTGGGTGATGAATATGATTTAATGCAGCATGGATTTGTTGCAGGTAGATCTTGTGGAGCTAATCTGTTAGTTTTTAAAAACACTTGTGGAGGACCTTGGATGATGGGAATGTAGTAGCACCATATATTTAGATTTGTTAAAGGCTTTTGATACTTTGTTAAAGGCTTTTGATACTGTGCCCCATTAAAGAGTGTTAGATTTATTAAACAAATTAAAGATTAACGGATATGTAATTAAATGGATCACAAACTGGCTGGACGATAGGAGTAGTAGGGTAAAAATGTGTCATTATTTTTCAGATAAGAGGATGATCATTTAGGGTGTTTTACAAGATTCACTGCTGGGTCAGATACTGTTTGGAATCTTTATGACAAGTTTTCCTTCTGATGCTGAAGTTTGGTTGACAAAATATTCTGATGACATTACATTTGGCTCAGTTATCTCAGAGTTACCTGTTCAGTTTTCTCTGCAAACTTATTTAAATACTTTATTTAAATGGGTTATATGGAACAAATGGAGATAATGTTAAAAAGAGTTACATTATGTATTTGGTACTGAGAATCACAATTACCGTATGTTTTGGACAATATTGATATCCAAAAGGTTAATGTTGTTAGGGATTTGGGTGTAAAGGTACATGATAAGTTAGGTTTTAATCATCATCTGTTGGATATCATTATAAGATGCTATTATGAAATAGGTAACATTGTCAAAAGTATTGCTAGCAGAGATAGGACTGTTTTGTTTTAATTTACAAGACTATGGTGACACCAGTTATTGAATATTGTGGGTCTTTTTGTGCATATAATAAGATGTGGGATGGCAGGGGTGAACTATCATAGGAGTAAAATATAGATTGGTTAGGGGAGACCTTATTACCATGTATAAGTCTTTTAAAGATTGCAATTTGAGAATTGTGTGGGACTGTAGAAAAGATTACATTCCACGAATACAACAAAATGTAAGTATTTAGTGAACAGCATGTTAGATAAAACATCTATATGGAATGGCTCTTTCTCTGGGAGAGCAAGTGTATGGCAGAATAAAATTCCTTTAGGAGTGAGGAAATCACAAACTACTGGATCTTTTAAATACAATTTGGATTTATGGGTGGGTTTGAGGGTTTTAACCCATTTTTATGGAGCCAAGCTCTTTGAGGGCCTTTATTAGACTTTGGGCTTGGTGTCTCTGAATATCTGAAAAAGTATAGAAGTACTTTATGCAACCCGTTGCTGCAAATGTACGTCACCAGGTCTAGCAGTACCACAGAATTATTGTGCATAAATCATAGTTTACACTGAACTATTTGACAAAGAATTTTCTCATTTTCATATTTCCTTGGTCATTTTGCTTCATGGAATGGTTTGCTTATCCAGTTTTGCTCACTGCCTATCATAGAGGCATATTTAGGCTCAAATGTATGTGTGTGTGTGTGTGTGTGTGTGTGTGTGTGTGTGTGTGTGTGTGTGTGTGTGTGTCTGTGTCTGTGTGTCTGTGTGTGTGTGTTTGATTTAGTCTCTGAGACTAATAGATAGCAGAGAAAGTGTGACTATTTTCTTTATCACCAACTTGGAGCAACCTGAGACTGAAAATAAATAAGGACAGATTTTTTTGTGAGGACAGAATCACCACAAATGCAGGTACTTATTTTAATTTTGGGGTTTTACTAGCAAAAAACATATAATTTTGGGGTTTTACTGGCAAGAAAACATATTCACCATTTGTACTTGCATTTAAAGCTTTTATGAACTTGAGGTAACAACTTTCCTGCTGAAACATGTAATCAGTTGTATTCACTGGTTGTGCATTTCAGTAGGACACAATAACCCCCTGAATCATGCTGCCATTATCCTAATATGACTGGGGCATTGCTTCCTGTCACTGCATATTTGATATATAATGTCTTTATTAGTTTTTGCTCTTATTTTACATGTAATGCTCTTATTGCAGAAGCACTACTTGGGACTGAACCTGCAAATGATAGCCTATGATCAGTGTCCTACCGTAGTCAACAAACAGCCAAAGTAAGCTTGTAACTAAGTAACTAAGTAACTAACTAACTAACTAAATAAAAAAGAATGATAAGACAAATAAGGCTGATACAGAGGATATACAATACACACCCATATATGGTGTGTATCAGTGTGCCAAGTGCTTCTGCATGCATCATGTCATACAAAATGGATACATGGAAACCGCAGTGTATAAGAAGCTCTGACAATTAATACTGCAAACCAGGATGTGTGATACAATGAACTTGCTACAGTACCTCACTCGATATCCCACATCAGTTCAGGTACTGACACTTGAAATATTAATAGGTGTGACTGTATGAGTCATGTGATCAATTTTACTGACCATAGAATACTGAAACATAAAAACATACAGCCCTTTGACAAAAATTAAAAGTACATCCACAGCAATGAGTGGCAAGAAAGTGGACATCCAATGTGACACGTGCAAGGCTGACCTTGTATTAGGGTGTTGATGGCCTGCAAGTAAGACATGTTAAAAAGTAAGCTGAATTATCATAACCTTTGAAAATTCTACAAATAAAGCCAAAAAAACTTACCTGATAGGCTGGTGCAAGTGAGAGTAAGTTCATTTTCACACTAACGAGGCCAAGAATTGAATGATGTCATGAATATGGCAATTTATCTCTTGAAACTGCACTTGAATGACTCAGTATAACTTCCTAGAAATAATGTAGAATGACATTTTAAAGAGAGGTTATTTTTTAATTGTAAAAAACGACATGACTTCTGATGAATCCCAAAATGATAAAATGTACAGTTTAGTTGTTCTGGTAATTCGTGCTCCTCTTTGCTTATTTTCTCAGTAGAAGCAATATTTTTGTGTGGTGATTTGGTAACAGCATTACCCTGTAGTTATGCGTATTAGCCACCAGCATGTAATGCTTGCTGTCATTCAGTTGAAAAGTGTTAGTTTTACTGTATGCACGACATTGACATTACAGGTCACCAAACTCTGTATGTACACCATGAGGCAATAAACATAAATGCACTGTGTATATCCCGTCACAGGACACATAGCACATAGCACATTACACAAAATAAAAGTCACAGAGCAGAAATAAATGCAGAAAACTCCAATATGAGAAAAATAACTATTCGTATAATGCAATCAGTCAATCAATCAATCAATCAATCAATCAATAAATAAGCTATACATTATGCTTTGAGAATGTCAGAGTTTAGTGATAAGGGTCCACAAATTCTTAAATCCCTTATACCTCCTAAAATCACAAGGGAACACTTATTGAACGTAATACCAAAAACATTACTTCCACTGGGGCACAATGATTTATCTGGACACCTTAAAATAGCACAAAACATGCACTTGTGGAAATCCTCCTTAAATTGTTTAACCCAAAGTTAGCTATAGGATTTGTTTCTGAAGTATACAGAGTTGCAATGGTGATGCCCATATATAATGGGGTCCTCCCTCTGACCTTAGAATCTGTAACCCATTAGTCTGATTTGTCTGATTTGCAAAGCCATGGAATGCATCATACCTGACCTCATAAACCATTAAAATCAAAACCCAGACTGCACACACTTCAGTTTGGATTTATCAAAGGGAGCTCCTGCCTACTCATTTTAGTTACCTTCTTTGACAAGGTCACATAAGCCTTTGACAGTGATCATTCTGTTCAAACAACTTATTTGAATCAGGACAAAGCATTTGACACTACATCCCTTGTTGGTAAGCAAACTAAATGTCTTGAAAGTAGATCCATACTTGGCGAAGTGGACGGACAACTGGACGAAAGATAAGAACCCACACAGTTAAGGTTTCAGCAACCTCATCAGAAAGTATGAAGGTAACTAATGATGCACCCAGAGCCTCAGTACTCGGACCCCAGTTTTGGCATCTATTTCTCTGATCTCTGGACTGGGGTTCAGGATCACTGGTTAACTATGTTTACCAGTGACTACAAACTGGGCATTATTATGAAATGCACCTGTGATACCCATTCATTACAACAGGAGCTAGCCCTTAATACTAACAACTGGTGTGTGGAAAACAGCTAAAATTAAACGCAAAATCTTTTAGTATTGTCACATTTGGTAAGAAACACTCACTCTCTCAAATTATAGTGTAGCCAATACCTCATTCCAAAATTATGATGTAATGAGGACTTGTGAAACCTGAGAAGATAATTCCCTCTCTTTTAACCACCACATAGTAGCAGTGCTCAGAAAATCCTTCTAGTTAACATGACTAATATCTAAAGACATATATCATCCAGGCCAAAAGTAGTTATCATTCTTCTGTTATATGTCATAGGTGATTACTTGGCCAATAGCTCAACATCCCTTACAAGCCTAGCTATTATTACCCAGATTTACCCAAATTATTGATGCCCAAGGGCTAGAGGATGACTTAGGTTTATTCCTATGCCTTCAGGTATTTTACATCCATCTATCTTCAATCCCTTTTCCCCATTTTGCACATGAATCAGGATTCACTTCAACAGTGACAATCATTTTGAGCCAAGGTTTACACCACCAGGTGGTTAGCCCTGCCAAAGTAATTCATCTGTACCACTCACTCACATGTACACTTGCACCTATGATGAATTTAGAATGTCCAATCCACCAACTGCATGTCTTTGGAATATGGGAGGAAAGAGAAGCACCCAGAGGAAACCCATGAGACTGCAGGGAGGACATGCAGACTCTGTACAGAAGGCATCCCAGCCAAGAATCGAACTTGAGAACCTCTTGCTGTGAGGTGACAATGCTAACCACTACACCACCGCTGCCACCCCTGCCTTTGTATATTATTACAGACTGCCCTTATCTATTGGAGACATAGGCACCACCACAGGAGTGAATTTACGATTCACCATCTTTTGATTTAAACTGCATTTGAAGAGGGCCAGGAAAGGGTTCTGCTTCATGTTAATGGGTAGCCTGTTCCAGAGAAGAGGTAATCTCTGAGATACATATATGTCCTCTCCAGCATGTCTTCTTCATATCACAGGCCAGGTCTAGACCCTTGGATCAGGCAACTCTCATGCTGCTTGTTTTGCAAATGTGTAACAGTTCCATCAGGACTGAGTTTGAGAATGCCTTGTAGGTTAGGCATCGATCACCCTTTAATGTTGGTAGTAGACAGAGTAAAGGGATTGAGCTTTTAAGTTATCTGCATAGGACATGTTGTTTACACCTTGTGTTTTTTGTAAGGAACCTCTGAGGCCGCTCCAGTTGTTGCAAGTGCCTGGTCAGGTATATGCCAAAAGGTGCATTGTGCTGAATTAGTCTGATGAAGGTTGAATATAGTGGGACTATAACCTCCTTGGATCTGGATGACATGCCCATACTTATAAGCTGTGCCACATAGAGGGAACTCATTACCACCGTGGACACATGGTGGTTGTAGTCAAAGTTCAGATTATTGTCTGTGTACCTAGATCTCTCACAACTGGGTCCACTCTTAGGGGTGTATTATTAATGTTGCAATTTGCAGGGGTATTTGGCTTCCCAAAGGGTATAATTATGCATTGTTTTCCATTTATTTTTATGCATTTTTCATTTAGAGATATGTCCTTGTCAGGGTATACCTCTCTTAACCATATTAAGCAACTTGAAGGCCCCAGAGGTTCCTAACCAAGAAGCTTGTTGGCAAATACCAGGAAAAGCTTAATGTATTGTCTCTTTACTCAGTTTCGGGTTTATATCACATCAGTGAACTCTAAAAATAGTGAACGCTGATATATCAAACTTCAAAGTCCAAAAGCTGAAAACGGTGAAAGGACGGATCAGCAAATTTTTTCCCAGGGAAATAAATTTGCTAGGCCATTCTCCAGGCTTTGCTGTTTCCTCCACTGTGGTGCAATCTCAGAGTTGGTATATTTAAGTTGGGGGTGTGTGGGAAAAAAATTTGCTGATCCGTTCCTTTGCTGTTTTCAGATTTTGGACATTTGAGTTTGACATAACAGTGTTCGCTATTTTTAGCTTTTGCTGTTATGATATAGACCCCTCAGTTTCCTAAAGACTTTTGCATGGTGCTTGTATATCATGCCATTAGGGACTCTATCCTCCTTGATCTCCTATACCTTGCAAACCCAATAGCTCCATTAATACCAATAACCAGAACTAAATACTTAAATCCAAGTTCATAAATAGAATCTTCCAGATCATAAATAAAACATGCTGGAGGATAATTTTATTATACAATGCCTATCCCACCTCTAGAACAAACTTTCCTTGCAAGTTAAATGGAGTAAGACCCTAGCATCCTTCACATTAAACCTAGGTGATTGAATGGGTATTTATACTTGTATTCTGGCATTGACATGCTGTGGTCTTCTTGAGAAGAGGGGTATAGCATCAGGGTGGGTATTGGCATAGTGTAAATGGTCTTGTGAATCAGTTGCCCTAAATTTCTTAATGTTCTTTTGATTCTATGAAAGCATCACCATGTAACTGACCTACAACTGATGGACTAGTTCTAGTATATTGCACAGGTGTTGGCAGACATCTAAGGCCCACAAACTGGATCTGGAGGAATGTATGGACTTCCTATACCAGTGCATGCCAAGATATATGTAGGTCTTGTTCTTCTAGATATGTGGACCTTCCAGAGACAAACAGGAGAATCGGTTCTTGATACATTCCTGCTATATGTGGATAAGCACACCAGCTTTCTTAACACTGCAGGGGAGACAGCCACCACCATGTATGCCTTCTACATCACATTCCTCCCTGAAATATGTTAGCTAGTGTTTTCACACATGTGGATGTAAAGGCCATGACCACAGGAAGGTTACCATTCCATCAACTGTCAGGTAATGTGCAGCATAAAAGAGGTGATACCCAATGAATCTGCACAGCAGCTTGACAGTAGCCATGATTCCCATATATGGCATATAAGTCATCTCTATCACCACTTCCTGCACAGTGATATTCCATAGGGCCTTCTAGTAGGGAAATGCAGGCACATTCCACAGATGTTCACAGCCAGAGGCATAACTAGGGTGGAGTGAAGAAGGTGGCTGCCTCAGACACAAGCTGGTAGAGGAGACACAGTCTGCAGGTATTGAGTACAGAACCAGAATTCAGTTTTGAAACTGAAAGAGCAAAGAGTTTTCAGAAATGAATGATGCTAATGAATTTATAGTAAGCAGATTTTTGTTTGTTTGTTTTTTCTGTTTTTTTTCTTTACCTTTGAGAAGACCTTTTTTTTATCCACAACTCAGTGTTGAGGGGCAATCAGTTCTCTGCACAGGGTGACAGATGAGCTGGCTATGGTTCTTTTTGCAACCATAGCCAGTCTCCCCCCAGCCCGGAAGACCCCACTATGTTTCAGGTGAGGGAGAATACCCACTAGCTCCCTAGTTGATGGTGCAAATGAGGTCCCACGCTTTATGGCCTAAATGCAATATAACACTTCCCATTCACAAACTCATAACATCACAGACTGTTTACCTTATTGAATGATCAGTTCCACTGCCTACACATATGTGGTTGCACTGTAGTATGTTCCTTGTACTGCCCGCAAGCTACTTGCAACATGCTGCATGCAACATAACATGGTAAGGGTGTAGCAGGCAGGCAGCCAGGCCTTTAGTCCTGGGACTCTTTGGATTCACAACACCAGGTCTTGTCACAGCCACCTCAAGCACACCCTCTAGCAGTAATGACAGTGATGTTGGCAGATGTACCACACACCCCAGACAACATTATACACATTACATGCCAACATAGGTGAAGTGGGAACATCTCGCACACATTTTTGGATCAAGTATATAATGGTAGCTCTGTGACACACAGGAAAAAATGATGCAGACAGTGTTGCCTAAATGCTTTGTTGTGAAGTGCATGGTGAAGTCATACAGTACATCAGACATATATCCACATACACTACAGAAAAAGGAGAGTGGTGTGCATCACAGCTATCATCATTTGCACAGGTGCCCTGGGGCACATTAACATGTGTCTGCAATCACAGTGGTGAAAGTTTAAAGGTCAAGAGATGTGAAGAGATGGTGTAATTGATAATTTCCTCTGTGAACTGAATGGGGGGAGCCCTTATATGATTATGGTGTGGGGTTACTGCAAGGGCTGGATATGGTAGGATTGTGGCTCCCCTTGACACTGATGTGGTGGTACTACTGAAACAGAACTTGTATGAGATCTGCCATTAAGGTTCCTGTCTCTGAAGGTTTAGCTCCATGGCCTCTAATGATATGGAATGTCAGTAAGTGAAATTTATAGTATCTCAGGTGTAGACTGAGATCCTTGTGATAACCTACCTGAGCAACCTCCACAAGTGCAAACATTCCATTGCCAAGGGATTACACTTCCATACAGGGCAATAATTCTGAAACTCACTACTGTATGCATGCAGGTGGACATAATACCACCTCAGGACACCTATCATTAAATTGTCCCTGGAATCCATTGCTTCCAGAAGGCATTGGCACTACTGGCGTGGGTAGCTTAAAACTGTGCCCAAGTTATATCTTTGCACATCTGTTGTATGATGTGTGTGTGTGTGTGTGTGTGTGTGTGTGTGTGTGTGTGTGTGTGTGTGTGTGTGTGTGTGTGTGTGTGCGCGCATGTGTATGTGCCAGATACCATTCACATCTGATGCTGCAGCCACAGGGGGAACAGTGGTGGTGCTCTCAAACACAGGGGAGCCCTTCTTTTGACAGGGATGGTGTGACCCCATGGTTTGCGGACTTGAGCTTTAGGGAGACTGAGACTGCACCACCATTTTGGTCAATGGGTGTAAGACCACCCAGGAAGAATACTGACAGTTCCAATGTGTCCTAGAAGTGTGTTTCCATATGTATCTCAGCATCATCACTAGACCATGCTTAGATGGTAACATCAGCCTGTTGTTCTACTACACCATCCAGTTACCAATGTAGCAGTATTCTAGTCTATGAATACACAGTGCAACTCCCCTTGCAACGTGTGAAGCTAGTGCTGTGCATGCAAATGGTAGGTGGAAAAATGCAGGTATATAATATACACATACCTGTGGAGGTGTTCTACTGTACCTGAATACCTGGCATACCTATAGGGAACATGTTAATTGGTGTCTGCTTTCTCCCTCCCATCTGTATATGCAGTTTTGCTGTAAGATGACCATGGCATGAATACTAACCTGATAGTTCTCTCTGCAGGATTTGACCTGTCCCACAATCTGTGTCCAGTCCTCAAAGTATTTTACCTGTGTCCTCGTGCTCTCCATGCATGGATACTAAGAATGCCAAATCATCTATGAGGCTTGCACTTGGAGGTTGTTGTCCTGCCTGCTTTGTTCTGATAGGGGTTGCTTGTGATAACATCCAGTAGGAGTCCCTCTGGCATACAGATGCAGCATATATGTATAGTTGATGGGGGAATGGTAGGCTGTTCTGTTCTTGGTAGACTCACGAAAGATATTTTAATCAATCTATCTCTCTATGGACTCCTGCAGTTGATTGAAATGCTTATTTATTGACATCTGTTTAATTGACTACAGTTAGTTGACTTATATAGATGGTCAGCAGCTGTACAAGACCAAGAAGCCCTGGGTGGGGCAATATTCCATTTACCAGGGATTGTGCAATGTTGAAGTTAGTATATATAATTAGCAGGGTGTGTGGGGGTGCAGGGGGCTTGCGCCCTGCAAAAACAATGTTATTTGCTTGTTTGGGGTCTGTTTGGAAGGAAAGTTGCATGAGCAGAAGTTCTTTCTTGGTACATGCATGGTAGCTGTGACGATGTGAGGTATTGCCAGTTATGCCAGGAGAAGTAGTGCAGCAGATTTGTAACATATGCCAGCATAGCTAGCTGGAGTTTTGTAAAGAATTATATGTCATTTGTATATCAAACAGATTTATACAAGTGATTGTGCTGAAAACATATTTGTAAAGTTGCTTGTGTTAAAAAATGCACCAGCAGTGGGTCCTGCTGGACAGCAAAAGAAGTATACCTGTATGTCAGACTATATGGTAACTATTGAAGTGAATACATTTGGAAAAGAGGATAGTGGAAGAGAAGTGGTTAATCTCACTCCTACTAAACTTTGAAAAATAGTTTGAAATTAAATTACTTGGTGTAAGCTGTGACATCCCCACTCTGGCCCAGTAATTAAGGAGCTTGAATCCCCACTACTGACACTGGAAAGGGAAGTTCACTTGGAACAAAAATGGATACACCCAGTATTTCCAGATGCAGCTCTCTGCATCAAGCAGAATTTCTCTTAAGAGCACATAGGGAACACACTCTTCAGTGCAGGGCCTGGTTTCTCTCTCTTTCTCCAGATCCCCAATAAGACTCCCCCTGGCACAGCTGTAGAGTTGAATCCTCAGCCGAGTGTCCAAGTCAATCAAGTCCTCCACCACTCTCTCTGTGAAACCAGTGCTTCATGTCTCTGCTCCCAGCAGCTGACACACACACACACTCTTTAAGATTTGTTTAGCAGACACACACACACACACACACACACACACACACACACACACACACACACACACACACACACACACACACACACACACACACACCTGGGAAAGGCTGGCACAGATTTATTAGCTATGCCCCCAGACTATAAGGTAGTTACTGCCACCAGACACTCCAAAGCCAGCTACTCTAAGGTTCTTACAAGGGTACTTAATTATTCTGAGTGAAATTAATATTAATACAAATGATAGTATTTGGCCAATGTAGTAAGGCTTTCAGGAGTGGCCACAGTGTGTTGCCAAATAGATATAGTATTCTTGATGGTTAAAATATTCTCTAAAACATCAGCCACAATGAAAAGTTTAAATATATTTAATAATAAATAATAAAAGAACATGAAAATACAGAATATCTATTTATAATAAACATCAGATTTTCAGTCACAAGAAATATTAAAATAACACAGATGAATAGATTCACACAGACACAGAAAAACAGTACTTAACTAATCTCACTATATTTTCCTGACTGATCTAAAGAATTACTATTCCCTGGTTCACTTTGTAGAACAAGGCAAGATAAAGTAGCTAAGAGTGCCTTCCTTGTCAGGTTCCAAAAACAGACTGTTCTGAGACTTCAGTCTCATCTAGCATTAAAATATAATTTTAGTGATGGATTACAGAATGACACCACATACATCTGGTCATCTTACGTCTGGTTCCCATGCTACCCCTTGGCTAGAAACTGCCAGGATTTAGGTTCATAGGTTCATAAGTTCATAGGTAGGTACTAGGCTATCGGCCCAAGGGCCTACGCAAGCCTAGCCAACAAGGTTCCCTGGCTTATGCCACCCAAGCAAGTTATTTTCCTGTGCCACTGATGAGCAGACACACAGAAGTGATCCCCGGGGTCTATTTCCTATTTCCCATCCACTCATCAAGATTTTTCTTGAAGAGTGCTAATGAAGAACTTTGCTTGACATAGATGGGTAGCCTATTCCAGAGTATGGGAAGTCTCTGGGATAGGAATCTATCCCTCCAGCATGTCCTGTTTATTGTGGTGACAAGATTTAGGTCCCTAGAGTGTGTAGCTCTGAGGGATTGGGATTTCTTTAGGTGTAGCATGTCCAACAGCTCTGGGTTTGACATAGCTTTATATGTTAGGCAGAGATCACCTCTGAGTAGGTGATATGCTACGGAGTAAAGCTGGAGTTTTTTGAGGTGGTCAGTGTAGGGCATTTGTTTGAGTCCAGTAATCCTCTTTGTGAGGTACTTCTGTGGCCTTTCCAGCTGCTGCAGATGTCTTGTGAGGTACATTCCAAAAGGGGCATTGTACTCTATAATGGGTCTAATGAGTGATGAGTAGAGGGTAATGATAACCTCTTTTTTCCTGGATGAGAACCCTTTTATGATGAGGTGTGCCATGTAGAAGGACTTCCTGACTACTGTGGCGATGTGACTATCAAAGGAGAGACTACTGTCCACCTGGGTCCCAAAGTCTCTTATCACACATTCGGTGTTAAGTAGATTGCTGCCTATGTGGTAGTTCATGGGTACAGAGTTTTTACCAAAGGGGATGACACTGCACTTTTTGGCATTGAGCTTGAGGCCATGGCTCTGACACCAGGCATCTGTCTCAGAGAGGCCCTTCTGTAGGATGTTCACATCATTTGGGGACTTGACTATGGCTCCTAGTTTGCAGTCATCTGCGAACTTCGTTAGCCATATATGGCTTCGTTTAGCACATATGTGTCAATAATACACACACATAGAGATTGCTAAGACCAGTTGCAGCTTCTGGAAGTCATAAAAC